>NW_028261382.1:172386791-172636791 GCF_051295495.1 Thamnophis sirtalis
CTTTAACCTCCTTTCATAGCTTATAAGCTGCTTTATTATGCTTATTCTTGGTTTGTTCTTTTAAATTTCAGAGTTTGTTACCATGCATATGCAAATATGAAAAAAAAAATCAGCCTCAAATTTGCAGTCATTCAATACTGTATTTATTCTCTCTATATATGTGTGTATGTGTGTGTGTGTGTGTGTGTGTGTTGTATTTGTGCTGATAAATAAATAAAGGGAGACTAGTATAGATCTATTTCAAGCTATTTAGCTCTCATCAGCTAGCCATACCCTTACTGGGATTCGAACCTGTGCTGTATTACATATATAACAAAGGCAACAGTAAAAATATTGGGTTTCTGTCGTGATGGACTCTTATGATGAACCGATTGACAGATAATGGAAGCAGTTAGCTTCCATAATTGGGGCATACCAGGGATTGTGACACTATCTATCTATCTATCTATCTATCTATCTATCTATCTATCTATCTATCTATCTATCTATCTATCTATCTAATCTATCTATCTATCTATCTATCTATCTATCTATCTATCTATCTATCTATCTATCTATCTATCTATATTGTTGTATTTGTGCTGATAAATAAATAAAGGGAGACTAGTATAGATCTATTTCAAGCTATTTAGCTCTCATCAGCTAGCCATACCCTTACTGGGATTTGAACCTGGGCTATATTACATACTAGGCAGACATCTTAGCCATTAGGCCACAAAAATCTGATAGATAGATAGATAGATAGATAGATAGATAGATAGATAGATAGATAGATAGATATAGATACACACACACACACACACACACACATACATACATATAATTTATCTCAATATATTTCTTATTAAGTTTCCTACATTACCATCCATTTCCTTATCACAAATAGAATTCTGAATTGGCAACAAGGACTAGAACCTTGCTTCCTTTTACAAATGCAAGATGGCATTATCCAGATACCCGAGATTGCCAAAGCAGAGCCTAATAGCACTACTCCAAGTCAACATTAAGAACTTGCAATCACAGAAGCAACTGTTAAGCTTTTTTTGAAGGAAAAAAAAACAAAGGCCAATAATCGTACGCTCATGAAAATGACGAGATAAATAATTATGCTGAGACATAATTATTTTTCTAAAGCTTATGTAGGTTAATTTTCTAATTAGCAGAAGCTGGAAGTACTGTGCATTCTGCATTCAGATAATATACCAACAGAAATTGCTAGCTGAAGCAAACAGTAGGGATTTTTTAAAAGGAGGGGGCAAGAGCAGATGGAAATGGATCCATTCAGAATTAAGCTGTGACTTGACTCAGAATGACAATAAAACAGGCTCTCAGAACCTTCTAATATTATCCAAGATTAGCACTGAAATAATACTGAACCAGTATCATTTGGAAATTTGGGAGAATTTATGCCATGATAACTTTTGTCCCCTTAACCATGGTCTAAGCTTAGCAGACTGGGAATGACTTCTTTGCATAGCAACCTTATCAGCTATAACACATTTGATTCATTCATTGTGCAACATGCCACTTGCACCACTCAATTTATGAAGGATCAGCACAGCTATTGGGGGGTATGACATCTGTACTTTCTCAGATGTGCCAATTCTGCACACCAAACTGTACAATATCTCACTTACCTCCTTAACTGTCTTAAAGAAGGGTAAAGTGGCTTTACTATTTTTTTAATGAACAGCTGAATGAATATCCTAGTTCTTTATTTACTTTTTAATTCCTTTTAGTCTCCCCTACCTGCACAAACCCACCTACGATCGTTAGCTCTTTATATCTGATTATGCTTGGCAATCAGGTTGCACGCTCCTGTTTTTTTTATATTTTTTATCAAGTGATCTTTTCATTAGTCACGGTATTATGGGACACTCCTTATTCTCATCTTGGAATTGTGATGGTGTAGCAGTCATTTTCATTAACAAACACACTGGTTGCATTTGTTCACATAGTCTGCAATGCCCTGCCCTATTCTGCCTTGCCTTGCCCTGCCCTGCCCCAGAACAAGCCTTTGGAAATAAGGGGGAAAAAAGAATTAACAAGGATTTTTTTTTAAAAAAATGAAGTTGTAATTCTAGTCTTTGTATGACTGTACAGACTGCTACCTGTATCCTACTTGTCTCTACAAGTAAGTTCACCGATAGATTTAAAAGACATTTAAAAGACAGCCTTGCCTTATAATAGTTCTTACCCTTCTTTTAAACATTGATGCATTAAGAAATTAGAAATTAAGTAGGGTAGAGGGGAAGGATGGTGGGAAGACGGAAAGTTGGAGGGGGGACGAAAGAAAGGGTGTATGGAGGGTCGAAGAGGTACATTGGGTTTCTATTTTGGGGGGTATTATTGACAAGAGGAATGGCTGTGTTTATTGTTTAATGTTATATGGCCCCGGTTCTGTACAGTATATGTGTGACTGTACGAAAATGAAAATAAAACTATCTATAAAGAGAAGAAATTAGAAATTACGTTTTAGAAACAAATGCAACCCAAATTTAATCACAAATCAAATCTTACCACGACTTCTCCACACTTAATAAGCGACGTGAAAATGACTTTGCATATAGAGGGGTAGGAATTTCAAGAAGCAACATCCAATATTGCTTGGAAAAAAAATTCTATTAATTTTGTGATACTAAATTTCCCCTGCCCGCTCCCCTGCTTTGAAAGCTCTCAAAATCTGTTCCAAAGGGCTTTGATAGACCATATCAGATTTTTGCAGGCAAACAGTAACTGGGGAGACACAATCATCTTCCTCTTGATTCCATCAATTGAAATTGTTTCTATTGGCAAATTCTATTGGCTTTCTGAGAGTTGATCTAGGTAAGGAGATATTGGCAGTGTTGCCTTGAAGGCAGTTTATCCTCCCTGCTCTGCACAAGGAAAAGATAAACGCAATTACAGGAGGAGAGAATCTTAGAATAGAGCTGGAAGGGACCTTGGAGATCTCCTAGTCCAGCCCCCTGCTCAAGCAGGAGAATCTATACAATCTCAGAGAAGTGAGTGTCCAGTAGAGAGAGGAAGGGGGAAACATGCACACCACCCATCCCTCATGCCTGATACTGGAGAAAGCAAGTAGCTCTTCTGAGATAAAATGCTTTACAATGAGTGGGGGGAAAAAAGAGTGATAAAGGAGCATTGGCTGGTGGGAAGCTTTTTGCAAAGCGTGGAGCTAATCACTAGCCATTCCATTTGCATTTTTCATTCCTTATCAATGAAACTGCTACAGAAACCAACTTACTCCTAGATTCCCACAATTGAGAAGCTGAGAACAGACAGATTACTCAACCCTTGGGGGAGGGAGAGACTGGCACTGTCATTTCAGTAAGTTAGAAGCTGGAAGACAACCAAAAATGGACAAAAAAAAAGGTAAGAAAACCAGGCCTTAACCTCACAGGCAAGTTTGCTGAAACTTTGACGAACAAATAGTTTGCAATCAGAAATATATGTGCCAATGCTTCTATGTTTCAATATGCAAACTTTCTCAAACGTTATGATTTGTAAATGCCTAATGTTGAAGAATGATACATTCCTAAGAATTGAACAAAGTATGGTAGCCAGAGAAGAGGAACACAGTAACAAAAACTACATACTGATATTGTTGCAGGCAAAAAAGACACTTAAGAAAATAAAGAAAATAACCAAAAAGGAAAAAAAATATAACTATTAATGTCTGAAATAAGGATATATATATAGATATATATATACATATAAATATATAAGTATGTGTATGTGTATGTATATGTATACACACACACATATATAATATATATGTGTGTGTGTGTGTGTGTGTGTGTGTGTGTGTGTGTATGTATGTATGTATGTATGTATGTTGTATTTGTGCTGATAAATAAATAAATATTTGGGCATACCAGGGTATACACACACACACACACACACACACACACACACACACACACATATACATACATATACATAAACACATACTGTACACACCCTAAGCAATTCCATTCATTTTTGCATGAAAAAAGTTGTTCAAATTGCATTTTTTTAAAAACCGGTTTCTCTTTCCAGATGTCCTGCCTCCATTCTCAACTTCTGGCATCTAATTTTAATTCAATTCACACAATTTCTGCCGAGTTCTTTTTGTTTTTAACAATTAAATGACAGAAATTCAGCGGACCGCTGTATCTGAAACTGGAAGGATGTTAAATCTATTCAATTTCTACTTATTCTGAATCCACAGAGATGTATGTTTCTAAAATGTACTGATTTTTGCTGAATGTTTCTGCACAATAGTTTCCAAACTAGGCTGGGTTAATACTCTGAAGATTGTTAAATATAGAGCACATATTATTGTACCAATGATAGGGTTATTACCAATGATGATTAACTAGAGTTAATTGTGTGCGTTTGTGTGTGCCTTCGAGTCAATTTTGATTCCTGACAACTGCCAGGACTAGTTTGTGCAGTTGTTCAGAAGTTGCTATTGGCTCCTTTCTAAAGCTGAAAGAGAATGACCAGTCACTAGCCCAAGGTCACTCAGCTGGCTCTGTGCCTAAAATGGAAGTAGAAATCACAATCACCCCCTCCCAATTTCTAGCCTGATGAACTAACACCAAATCTAAGGTTTCTACATGGTCTCAATGTGCTCAAACATAATCAGAAGAGGGTATCTCAATAACCATACTATCAATGTTTACCAAGGTAAGTATTCAATAAAAGTTAATGTATAGTAAATTAACAATAAATCTAGAGTCTACAGAGTTAGTAAATTGTCCACACCCAGACCCATGAAGGGGAAAAAAAAATACCGAGTACTAGAAATAAATTTTACAAAGAAAAGGAGAGAGGGACGAGAAAGGAATGACTTCCCAAACATTAAGCACAGTAAGAGATTAAAAACAAGCACGTTTCATCAGTTGCCTTTGAATGCAGGCCATCCACAAAGGGGAGATTTAATTTTGAAAACGGGTCTCTTTTAAAGTGTACTTTGCAAATTTGTGTTTTAGTGGCCCGCACAGTTGGAATTAAGAATCAACATTCTTAAGCTTCCTTTAGTAGTTTATCAACCCTGCTACAGCAACTACATCACGTAATCAACCACAGCAATGCCGTGAGGATACAAAATGGAAGTAGCTAAAAGAAGCTTTCCAATTTTGTTACTCAAAGAAAGACCCCCAAAAACCCTCTACTGAGCCCCATCAAACAAACAAAAAAGAAGGTGCTTCTGAAATGAAACCTGGATGACAAAATCAACTACTAATTTAGAAAGGCAGAAGTCAAGATTCACACCTTTACAAAGGCGGTCAATTTTTAATCTTCAGTATTATTTGCTAGTTTTGCCAATGTGTCATACCAGTGAAAGCAAGTGCTAACCAAGTGAAATAAATATTACATAAACCAGACAAATGGGCTACTATTCATGGTAATCTTTCTCTAGAAACAGTTTGGGTGCTGGAAATCAGAGAGAATCTCATATACTTGACATATATGTTACTTATACATGCATAGACAAGCCACACATACTGGCCCTCTCTCATATCCACGTGAACGCTCCTCGTTATCATATAACAACTATCTAGAGAGGATAATATGTACAAAGCATGCAATAAAGGAAGAGCCAAGGTCAACAGCTGCTCTTGCTAAGTAGGATATGTTTGTAACACGGTCTGTATTGTGCTTTTCAAATTACACATGGTTTATAACTGAATGCAGCTTCCTAGCCAGCATGCTGTCTCCACAACAGGAAAAATAAGGCACATGAAGGCAGTGTTACACTTTTTTCTCTCTCTCAAGGATACAAATAATCTTTTTTTTAAAATCTAGCTAGTGATGTAATATAAATATTGACATTATGAGCTACATTAGTTATGTGTGTGATCTATTGTATTGCATTGTATTGTATTGTGTTATTTGTATGCCGCCCTTCTCCGGGGGGACTCAGAACGGCGAACAATTCAAGGGGGAAAAGGGGGAACATAAAAAGACAAAATACAAATAATAAAAGTAAACAACAGTCGCACAACCATACATGTCGAGAGGGGAGGGAACTCATCACCCCCAGGCCTGCCGGCAAAGCCAGGTTTTGACGGCTTTTCAAAAGGCCTGGAGAGAGGTGAGGGTCCGAATCCCTGCGGGGAGTTCGTTCCAGAGGGCTGGAGCTGCCACAGAGAAGGCCCTCCCCCGGGTAATAGCCAGGTGGCATTGGCTGGTAGATGGCACCCGGAGGAGGCCAACCCTGTGAGATCTAATGGGTCTGTGGGAAGTAATTGGCAGCAGGCGGTCTCTCAAGTACCCAGATCCAATACCATGAAGGGCTTTATAAGTTACAACTAGCACCTTGAAGCACTGTAGTAGAAGCACTGTAGTAGAAGCGCGCAGTATTTTGCACTTAGCAGTTGTTTGCTAATATCTGAGTGTCTTCATACACCATTCTAAGAATCTGTCACATTCGCTCTTATATTCACCGGGAGAGGGATAATTGAAACAGAATGTTTTGATCAAATAGAATTCCCCAGCCTTAAAACTTGATATGCAGCAATTCCACTATCAAAAGGATAGTAATCACAACCATGCACGCAAAAAAAAGGACATTAACTCATCAGAAAACTTTATGCTCTCCACGAAGTTAAAACTATTGGTTTTAATCCCACAAGATACTGTAATGATGGGTGAATTATCCACCCATCTCTCCTCTCTCTCCTTTATCCTACAATTCAATAACCATAACTCAAAACTGCAGCCTGCCAAGAGCCATGACATTATCAAAACTTGCAACCAGAAGACCTCTGAACTCTGTCCTGAACCTTTTTTTTTAAGGTACCATAGGAAATAATCTTCCCCATACTCTTGAAGTCCAAATGCAGAGTAAATTCTCCATAAGAGGAGGAGTGTGGAAACGGAGGATACAATGAATTGCAACTGGACTTTTATTTTCTACACACAAATACATAGCTTAATCAGCACGGTAATTTATACGCCAGGAAGGAAGCAACTGCAGGTTTCAGCAATCAACCGGGGCTGCCCTTGGCGTCCGTTCCTCCTTAACAGGGGCAACTCTATTTATTTGCAAAGAGAAAGAAGAAAAATCTGGGCATAGGTCTATTAATTTGCAAAAAGAAAGAAGAAAAATCTAGGCATTATTTGCAAAGAGAAAGAAGAAAAATCTAGGCATTATTTGCAAAGAGAAAGAAGAAAAATCTAAGCATTGGTCTATTTATTTGCAAAGAGAAAGAAAAATCTAGGCATTATTTGCGAAGAGAAAGAAGAAAAATCTAGGCATTATTTGCAAAGAGGAAGAAGAAAAATCTAGGCATTATTTGCAAAGAGAAAGAAGAAAAATCTAGGCATTGGTCTATTTATTTGCAAAGAGAAAGAAGAAAAATCTAGGCATTATTTGCAAAGAGAAAGAAGAAAAATCTAGGCATTATTTGCAAAGAGGAAGAAGAAAAATCTAGGCATTATTTGCAAAGAGAAAGAAGAAAAATCTAGGCATTATTTGCAAAGAGGAAGAAGAAAAATCTAGGCATAGGTAAGACGCACCAGGAGAGGGAGAAACGCCAGATATTGTTTTGCACTTACGTATATCCTTCCGAGTCCCCGACGTAGCTTTTCTGGACGTAATACATTTGTTTATGAGAATGGTTGCTGCCCCCGACGACGCCGCCGCCTCCCATCATCATATGGGAGTTCACATCGTAGCGCATATCCGGACCGGACTCCGCTCGGACCATCCTGCCCAAGGTGTTGATCCTGGGATGGGATCCATTGATGCTCATCTTGAAAAGCTGTCTTTTCGCTCAAAGCCTCGGAGAAGGGAAGAGAAGAGCCAGATCACCAGCAAAGCATCAACTCGGCCCCGACGGGAACTGGAGAGAGAGAGAGAGCTGTCCTGGAGAAGGGCTGTATTCTAGTTGCTTTTTTCCCCCTTTCTTTTTCTTTCTCCCTTCTTGCAAAAGCAAAAAAAAAAAAACAACGAGCGACCAGCGCGAAACCCAAATTAGTTCCCTTTTAAGGAAGGCAGAGAGAGAGCCAGCTGGCCAGAAAGGGGGGGCGGTGGAGGGGGGGAGGTCAGGGTGGGAGAGAGAGAGAGAGGAAGCCGGGACAGGTATGCAAAAAATGGGAGGGGAGAGGCTAAAGGCAAAAGAGAAAAAGAGAGAAAAGAGAAATAAGCTAAAAGACCAGGCGTTCGGCGAGGAAAGCAAAAGAAGGCAGTTCCCAGTTGGCGTTCAAGCAGCAGCAGCAGCAGCGTCCAGGTGAGAAGAAAACCCAGCGGCGGCTTTACTGGTGGTGGTGGCGAAGGAGGAGGAGGAGGAGATCAGCCAATCTCCTCCCTTACAGGCAGGGAAGGAAGGAAGGACGAAGCCGCAAAGTTTGGGAAACTTTTTGAACGAACAAGCCTGGGCGTGGAACCACCGCCCTCCGCTTCATTCCGGTCCTCTTTCCTTTCTCCACCCCTCCCCGTCGAGCCAGAGAGATAAAACAAGGGAATGCAGGAGAGAGAGAGAGAGAGAGAGAGAGAGACAGTCTTCCTGGGCCGCCGCCTCTGCGCCTTTACCTGGCTTACCCAACCTTAGGTGTTGGCTTAGGTGGAAGGCAACGCCCCGTCCTCGCTTTCGTTTCTCCCCCCCCTGGTGGCCTTTCTGCCCTTGACGACACAACAAGGGAGTCTGGCCGGAAGCCTGGCCAAGGGAGGAGCGCTGGGCTCCCGCGGGAGAAAGCCTTACTTAAAGTGGGGACTCGCTCTTCCCGCTGCGGGTTGAAGAAGGGAGAAGAATGGCTCTGCCGAGCGCCTGGCCATACAATTGGGGACTTCCGAGCGGAGGGGATCCCAGTTCATCCCCGAGTCAGGCTTAAGGTTTAGGTTTAGGTTTATTAGATTTACATTTTTATTTATATGAAATAAAAATGAAATGAATGAAAAATGAATGCCACCCTTCTCCCAAGGACTCAGGGCGGCGTACAACATTAAAAGAAACACATAATACAAACGTTTTTTTAAAAAAATTAAATAGAATATCCCAAACAAACAAATGACAATGACATTTTTTTTTAAAAAAAGAATTCAAATTAAAATTAACAATAATCAATAATTTGTTTTGTTTTGTTCAGGCCAGGCTGGCTTGCTGGAAAAGCCAACTTTTTAGGAAGGACCGGAGGGCGGGGATTATACAAAGCTCCGGGGGCAGCTCATTCCAGAGGGAAGGGGCTCCCACAGAGAAGGCTCTCCCCCTGGGGGTTGCTAGCCGACACTGTCTGGCTGATGGCACCCTGAGGAGGCCAGACAGTGAGATCGCCCTGGACGGTGGAAGGCTACCGGTGGGAGTAGGTAGGCAGGAAGTTATCACCCAGCCCTCTCCCAGAAAAAATGAAATATCCTAGGAAATATTGAAAAGGCAGAATATTTCTCTGGATGTGAAAAGGAAGAAACATGTTTTAAAAGACAGAATAGCTTCCTGCAGCTTCCTGTCCATCCCCCTTTGTCAATGAGCCATTAAACCCTGAGCTAGTCCACTTTACATAATAAAGAGTTCTCCCCTTCAGGTCCAGAGTGATGGGATTAAGGCATGATGATATTGGCCTTTTACCCAACTCACGTAGCATCTGAGAACTCAACCAAACCTGGATTCAAAACGTAGCCTAGAGAGTTGCCGCTGCATGGCCCCATGGGAGTCTGACAACCAATCAGAATACAAGCGCAAGATCAAAGGCCAGAGAGGGCATAAAACCAGGGACTCAGCTTCTCTTCCTTCCTTGCCTTCCCTTCTCTTCTCCACCAACATTGAAGCATGTGATCCCCTTTTCTGTTCAGGGCTCAAGCCATGTGGTCCTGTCCACCATTAAAACCATCTTTCCAAGCAGCCTCCATGTCTCCAGTGTCTTTTCCCCCACTTGGAGCCGAACCCAGAAGGACATTTCTTCCAACAAGAGTTTCACCAAAAGCTGGGAAGGAGGGTGGGGGGGAAGGAGGGAGAGAGAGAGAAGACAGTGGAGAAAATTTCCCTCCACTTCATAAGGAAGGGAGTGGGATTATGAACCTCCGGCTAGCCAGCTGCCCCATAGTGGAAACGGGGGAATCGCATTCCCACAGCCTCTTTCTCCCCTCCCCTCTGTTGCAGCCTCAGCAGCTCCCCCGCAAACATATGTCCGCGGTGTTCCTGCCAGCAACTCGAGGTCAACAAAAGGAAATGTCCGGGTTAAAAATTGTGAAATTTAAGTGAAACATATTAGGAGGGGTGGGAAAACATTGTAAAGATGAATGTATGTACCAGTGGTGGGTTTCAAATTTTTTTCGAACCTACTCTGTGGGTGTGGCCTCCTTTGTGGGAGTGGCTTGCCAGCCATGTGACCTGGTGGGAGTGGCTTGCCGGCCATGTGTTTTCTTTCTTTCTTTCTCTCTCTCTCTCTTTCCTTCCTTTTGTCTCTCTGTCCCTTTTTCCTTTTTTTTCTTTCATCTCTCACTTTTTCTTTCTTTTTTATTTTTTTTATTTCTTCCTTTCTTTCTCTTTCTCTCTCTCTGTGTGTGTGTGTGTGTGTGTGTGTGTGTGTTGGGTTTCAAAAAAATTTGGAACCTCTTCTGTAGGTGTGGACTGCTTTCTGGTGGAACCTCTTCTAACCGGTTTGGTAGATTTGACGAACCGGTTCTACCGAACTAGTGCGAACTGGTAGGAACCCACCTCTGGTATGTACCCATTTTAAACTGCTATAAGAAGGAACACGAAGTCCAGCATGTGGTATAAATGGAGTCTGTGCCTATGTTTGTGCATTTGTATGTTTAAAAATAAAAATAAAAAAAATCAAAGGAAATTTTATGTTGCTATATACTCTCCAACCACACCTCCATCACAAAGATCCCATCTGAGACACAGGAATGTGGATTCCCTTTCTGCTATCAATATTTTCTTGAGTGACGCCTAGGCTTTTATTTTTAATAGGCAATGTCCCTATTTCCTTGGAATACGCTGGATGGGAAAGTGAGATAAAGGAATAAAATACTATGTTCAAGAGCCTATGCTTTACAAGAAGAGGGAAATGGCCTCAGGGTCATTTACTTAACTAAACAAAGACACTTCCAGATCTGAAGGCTTTTGAGTTGCCCAGTATCAAAGTCTTCTATTATAAACAATTCGCAGAACTATACATTTTTTGTTTGTTGAAGTGTTGAGTTGCCCAGTATCAAAGTCTTCTATTATAAACAATTCGCAGAACTATACATTTTTTGTTTGTTGAAGTCTGTCAGTCCATTCTAAGCATTAAAACATTGCCACATAAAATTATAAAACTAGTTGGGATTTTTAAATTTTATTTTAAATTAGCTAATTATTTTTGCATGTAAGAGTTACCGCTATCATACTAGCGGTCTATTGGAAGAGTGACTTCTTATGCTTTTTCCATAACCCAATTGTTCTCCCTTGAAATCTGCAAATAACATTAAAAGATTGGAAGGAAATTGGGCTTAGATCAATAAGAAGTCTTAGTGATAGTTTTGGTAGCAGAGTTCAAAACCTGGAAATTTTGCAATAATGAAATTTGATGCAAAGTGCATTCCTTGCGATTGTATCTCAAAGTAGCTCAGAACAAATCTTATTTTGTGAATTAAATTTATTTCTAACCGATATTTTTATATAACACTACTCCAAGTAATACAGAAAAATTCTAAAGTCCATCTTTTGCTTCTCTAGGTATATAAATGTTATAAATGTTTAGAAACTAATTTGATAAATGAATGAAAAGGTAAATCTTTTAATTAGATCAGTAACTGCCCGCTATGAACAGTGTGTGATCTTATTTGCAATGGTCTAATTACATTATTTCTTGACAGGCTTTTCAATGCAGAACAAATGAGAAAGAAAATCCAACTGGAACAAGTTAGTTGAGAGAAGGTACGAAATGCTAGTGATGTAATGTAAATATTGACATTACGAGCTACATTAGTTATGTGTGTGATCTATTAACCCACAGTTTTTCAAAGCACTATAGTAGAAACGTGCAGTATTTTGCAGTTAGCAGTTATTTGTTAATATCTGAGTGTCTTCATACATCATTCTGAGAATCTGTCACATTAGCTCTTATATTCACCATTCTGAGAATCTGTCACATTAGCTCTTATATTCACCGAGAGAGGGATAATTGAAACAGAATGTTTGGATTAAATAGAATG
This sequence comes from Thamnophis sirtalis, assembly GCF_051295495.1. NCBI lineage: Eukaryota > Metazoa > Chordata > Lepidosauria > Squamata > Natricidae > Thamnophis > Thamnophis sirtalis. The sequence goes on from NW_028261382.1 coordinate 172,398,919, forward strand.
TAGTCCTCACTTTGCAACCACAATTGAGCCCAAAATTTTATGTTCAGTGAGTCATTTGTTGAGTGAGCTTTGCCCCATTTTATGACTTTTCTCGCCACATTCGTTAAGTGGATCACAGCGGTTCTTAAATTGGGGACATGGTTGTTAAATGAATCTGATTTTGCTTGTCAGAAGGTCGCAAAAGCAGATCCCATTGCTCTGGGACACTACAATTGTCATAATTGTGAGTTGTCAAGCATCTGAATGTAAATCATGGGGGTGCTGCAACAGTCATACATATGAAAAATGGTCATAAGTCACTTTTTTCAGTGTCGTAACTTCAAACAGTCACTAAATAAACTGTTGTAAGTTGAGGACTACCTGTAGTGCAGGATAAATTGGATAATACTTACCTCTTAGAAAAAGGGGCATTCAAGTAGAGCTTCTGCCCAAACTTTTGCACACAAGTTACAGTGTATGAAATACTACCCTTTTTCTTGTTTCTGTTGGCTCTATAACCTTCCCCGTGACCCGTCAAATGCGCGCCCGACAAAAGCGCGTTGACAAAACCGCGGCGAGAAAAGAGCGAGGTTGAAATCGCGCCCACCGAAGTGCGCCAATAAATGCGCGCTGACGAAAGCGTGATTAGGGTTAAGGTAGAGATTGAGATTGAGATTTGTTTTATTTATATGCCGCCCTATTCCCAACGGGACTCAGGGCGGCGAACAACTCAAGGGGGAAAAGGAAACACAAAGTACAATACAAGCAATTAAAATAACCAACAGACACACAAGTCAAGAGGGGAAGGGAACTCATCAACCCCAGGCCTGCTGACACAGCCAGGTTTTAACGGCTTTTCGGAAGGCCTGGAGAGAGGTGAGGGTCCGAATCTCTGCGGGGAGTTCGTTCCAAAGGGCCGGAGCTGCCACAGAGAAGGCCCTCCCCCGGGTGGTAGCCAGATGGCATTGGCTGGTGGACGGAACCCGGAGGAGGCCAACCCTGTGTGATCTAACGGGTCTTTGGGAGGTAATTGGCAGCAGGCGGTCTCTCAAGTACCCAGGTCCAATACCATGAAGGGCTTTATAAGTTACGACTAGCACTTTGAAGCGTATCCGGAGACCGATCGGTAGCCAGTGCAGCTCGCGGAGGATAGGTGTAACGTGGGTGTACCGAGGTGCACCCACAATCGCTCGCGCGGCTGCATTCTGGACGAGTTGAAGTCTCCGAATGCTCTTCAAGGGCTGCCCCATGTAGATAAATATATATTTATCCAGGTAAGGGTTCGGGTTAGGGTTAGGGTTAAGGTTAGGGTTAGGATTAGGGTTAGGGTTCTTACGTTGTTTTTGCATTGTTTCTTGATGGCGTGCTTTCGACGGCGCGCATTTATCGGCGCGCTTCTGTGGGCGCGATTTCGACCTCGCTCTTTACTCGCCGCGGATTTGTCGGCGTGCTTTTGTCGAGCGCGCATTTGTCGGTGCACCAACCTTCCCCATGACAAGATAATTTAAATGTTTTTATTAAAGCTCCTCAAGCTTTAAGTATACTGGTCCTCACTGACTCCAAGTGGAATTAGGAACTCTCTTGCTAAATGTGACACAGCCATAAAGTGAAACATCACAGGGCTTTACTGGCTTATGATGTCCGTTCTGATTGCAGTTATGAAGCAAATCATCTGTGATTATTATGTGCAGTATGACATGATTGTGAATTATGAGTTCCCAGCAGCATCCCCATTGACTTTGCTTGTTGAAAGATGGTAGAGAAGGTTGCAAATAGGGATTGTATGACTGCAAGACACTCTTGACTATCATAGATATATGCTGGTTGCCAAGGGCCTGCATCACAATCATGGCTGCACAGGGATGTTGTAATGGCCACAACCTCAGGGATCACAGCTTCTCTTTTTCCAGTGCTGTCATAACTCTAACAGTTGCTGAATGAGTGGTCAGTAAACAAGGACTAAGAGCTGGGGTGATGCATTGGTTTGAATGCAGTATTGCAGGCTAACTTGCTACTCACCGCCAGGAGTTTGATTCTGAGTGGCTCAAGATTGACTCATCCTTCCATCCTTATGAGGTCAGTAAAATGAAGACCCAAATTGTTGGGGGAAATATGCTGACTCTGTAAATCACTTAAAGCATCTGTAAAGCGGTGTATAACTCTAAATGCTATTACTATTCTAAAGTTCTTCTGAGGGAAGGTTCCATCACATGTTTTAACTCTCCTGTTGCAGAAAATAGAATTTCAATTGATATGATTGTTTTTATTTTTTAAAAGTCAGAAGATGAATAAGAGGGTTGAAATATATATTTATCCACAAAGGTTCACAGTATAAAAACAGCTCATTTTTGGCATGGTGAATCTTGGAATTGCAATTCTATTTAACAAATCAACAAACAGCACTTTTTACAATTCATAGCTCATTGCAAGCTATAAACTCAAATAATAAAATTATAAATTATACAGCACTTTTTACAATTCATAGCTCATTGCAAGTTATAAACTCAAATAATAAAATTATAAATTATACTCTTATGATATACACAGCTGTCCAAAAACCCTCCAAACAATTATGCAACTATACATTTAGAGGTGATGTGAGTGGTTCCAATAATGAGGCATCATGGAATTCAGAGGTTTATAGAGAAAGAGTTATACTACTGTGCCTTAAGCCCCTGGGCTTATCTCAAAGCATGGGCAAACCAGATCATCATCGCCCAAAAACGTCCCTTAAGGATCTAAAACTAGTTAGGATGTTAACGTTTGAATTGGGTACCAAACAATGGAAGCTATCTTATTTATAACCAAACCAGGGGTGGGTTTCAACCGGTTCGTGGCAGTCCCCGCGAACCGGTTGGTTGGCAAACTTGGAAGTAAGTAACTTCCGGGAACGGCAAAGGGCCCACCCGCCTGCCTGCGCTCCTTACCGGTCCTTGAAGGCTTCTGCACTTCCACACAGGCGCATGGCACATACACCGCCTGCGCGATTCTCTGTGAGCAGCTGGATGGCAAATACAGTGCCTGCGCGATTCTCCACAAGCAGCTGGAGCATCGCGCAGGTGCTAAGACGCATGCATGAACAGTGCGCATGCACAAGGATGCCACCGGCCCCGTTCCAACCGAACCAGTTGGAACGGGATAAGAACCCACCACTGAACCAAACCATTCAGAGGTGGTATTCAGCCAGTTCTGACAGGTTCTGGAGAACTGGTAGCGGAAATTTTGAGTAGTTCGGAGAACCGGCAAATAGGCTGGCCATGCCCCTTCTGCCTCCCAGCTGATCTTCTTTTGTTGCCCTGAACAGGAGAACGGAGCTGGAAAGCAGGTTAGTGGGGTGGGGAGGGAAAGAGGATTCAGTAACCTTACCCCAGGAGTGGGGAAGGAATGGGGATTTTGCAGTATCCTTCCCCTGCCACACCCACAAAGCCACACCCACAAATCCATGCCCACAGAACTGGTAGTAACAAAATTTGAATTTCTGCAATTTTGTTTGCAGAACACTTGTATTAAAATTAACCACGCCCACAAAGCCACACCACACCCACAAAGCCACACCCACAAAGCCACACCCACAAAGCAACACCACGCCCACAAAGCCACACCCACAGAACTGGTAGTAACAAAATTTGAATCCCGCCACTGAAACCATTGTTTAATTCTAACACAGTAATATAACCACACATTTCTGTTGTTTCTTAGAGTTATATTCTTCTTCAGGAGATCAGGGTGGTGCGCATAGTCTCTGCTCCCATTTTTCTCCACAACAATCCTGTGAGGTGGGCTCAGCTGAAACAACATAGGCAATCCATGAACTTGAACTAGCCCATATATTATTACCCTGGCTTACAGAAGTACAATTTGAACAGAGGTTCTCCAGATCTCTCTGGAGATGCTGCTTGCGGTACCCGGGGGCATTTTTCTCAGAAACATAAGCTTTATTACTAAGTCACAGATCTCCCAAACAAATTAGGTGTCTTATGCCCACTGCGCTTTTTAGTATCTAAGTTGCTATGTTGGATGTTGGTTCCTCAGGAGCCGTATAATCTTAGCTAAGATTGGCCACAAATCATCCAGCATTGTCAGTTTCCCACCAACAACAATCCCATTTTGCAGGGATTAAGTCTCAACATGCTTCAACGAAACATCCAAAAATGTTTCTCACAGAGGGTGTGGCAAATCATGCTTAAAGCCTGCCAAACCTGATTGACAGCTCAGCTGAAAAACTTGAAATGCTTAGCAATTTTGCTTCAGGTGGAATACAGCAACGCAGCGGACACTTTTTCTCAAAGCTGTATGTTACTTGTCTCACAACAGGGCCTTTCAACAGTGAGGCAGAAAATATAATTATTTGCAGTTAAATCCCTTGCTTTTCTTGGTGTTTTCTTCTCGGTTATTGGTGATAGATTTAGGAACAATTCCTACTTGCAAGCGGTTCCACCACAAATGCGCAAACGACAAAAGCACGCCTGACTAAACCGCGGTGACAAAACCGCGGTGACAAAACCGTGCCGACGAATGAGCGCTGAAGCGCGCCGACAACAGCGCGCCGACAGAAGCGCGCTGTAACCTAACCCTAAAAATAACCCTAAACCTAACCCTAAACCTAACCCTAAACCTAACCCTAAACCTAACCCTAAACCTAACCCTAAACCTAACCCTAAACCTTACCTTAACTTAAATCGCGCTTCTGTCAGCGCGCTGTTGTCGGCGCGGTTTTAGCGCCACGGTTTTGTCGGCGCGCTTTTGACGTTCACGCTTTTGTCGGGTCACGCTTGCAAGCAATGTATTAAATCCCCCAAAAAGCAAAGCCTACTGTGCCTTCATGAAGAGAAGTTGTGAAGACAGCTGCATAATATGCTGAAAACTGTACTCCCAAACTGACCAGGACTTTTAAGAAATTAAACAGGTGCCTTTAAAACTTAGGTTGCCAGCATTTCCCCTAAAACTCAGTACTGTAAACATGCAGAATATGGCTCAATTATTAGTACTAACAATAAATCTACTGGTAGTATCTGACATATAATGGTGACCACGGGTGGGTTGCTGCCAGTTTTACTATTGGTTCGCAACCCCCGTGCATGCACTGTTCAATGCGAATTGTTCTTCGTGCATGCGCAGAACAATGTATAGTGAACTGCGCACGCGCAGTCACTAAAAACTAAAATGGCGGCGGCTCAGTAGCGGTGAGGGAACTGGTTCAGGGGTGTGGCAGGCCTGAATCACAATCAATGTTTGTTTGTTTCTTGGATTTATATGCCGCCCTTCTCCCAAAGGACTCAGGACAGCGTACAACATTAAAGAGGTGGTATTCAGCCAGTTCTGACAGGTTCTGGAGAACCGGTAGCGGAAATTTTGAGTAGTTCGGAGAACCAGCAAATAGGCTGGCCCTGCCCCCTGCTGCCTCCCAGCTGATCTTCTTTTGTTGCCCTGAACAGGAGAACGGGACTGGAAAGCAGGTTAGTGGGGTAGGGAGGGAATGGGGATTCAGTAACCTTACCCCAGGAGTGGGGAAGGAATGGGGATTTTGCAGTATCCTTCCCCTGCCACATCCACAAAGCCACACCCACAAAGCCACACCACACCCACAAAGCCACGCCCACAAAGCCACGCCCACAGAACTGGCAGTAACAAAATTTGAATTTCTGCAATTTTGTTTGCAGAACACTTGTCTTAAAATTATCTCTTTGAGAGCAATAGCTCACTTTCAATGTATTGGTTCTTCATATCTTCCAGGTCTAGTCCATGAGCCTTACCACATCTCGACTTACTGATTTCAGAGGTTCTCCTCAGATGTGTCACTCACACTGCTGCAGAGCTGAGAAACAGAACCAGGACTCAGTCAGACTCCCCAACAGAAACACAGAAATGCCCATTTCTCCTGGAGTGTGAGTGTAACAGATTTAGAAATCTAATTTCTTGAACATGTAGCAGTACTAAGGTATTTTCCCTTCTTTCAACAACAACAAAAAAACTTCTGAATTAGTGATGGTGGCAGGAAAAAGCAATTTCTCATTATATCTCTACTACGTAACAATCATTTATTTTTTGGCCTTTCCCATCTTGCAACTAACGATGGAACAAACATGTCCTGACAACTCTTTTTGCTTTTCTGCTTCCATGACTTCATTTGCACCCCAAATTATTATGTATATCAGTATTATTTTCCTTTTTCTGCCAACAGCAATTCATGACAATTTTCAAGGGGTTTCATGTGATTCAGCGACCATTCCATTGGTAGTATGGTCAAATTGTCTAGGACAGGGGTGTCAAACTCACATCATCATGTCGTGACGTATTGTGACTTCTTTCCCCTTTGCTAAAATGTGGGTGGGTGTGGCCAGTGCGTGGCACATCTGGCCCATGGGCTGCGAGTTTCACATCCCTGGTCTAGGGACTACTTCAGAGTAGTGGATAGGCCTCCTTCCCTCTTTTCCCCTTTCCTGATTACTTTAATTAATTGATTAATGCAAAGGAATTACAAATAACATGCATAAAAAGTTGTCAAGTGGAGGAAAGCAGGATCCAAGCCAGCATTAAAAGAATACATTGGAAATTGTCTGCAAGTAAGCCAGATCAGTGGTGGGATTCAGCCAGTTCGCACCTATTCGGGAGAACCGGTTGTTAACTTTCTAAGCAATGCGGAGAACTGGTTGTTGGAAGAAATCTTTTGTTTTTTTCCCACTTTACAGGGCTAATACTGTAAGGAAGGCAGGAAGGAAACATTCTAGTGTTGTTTCTAGCTTAATCTTTATTGCTCTGCTTACAGAAACTGTCTCTCTGGTTAACCCTTATTACCATTGTCACAGCTAAGGCAAAGAGCCCATCGACGTGAGTGACATTGAGTTGGCCACACCCACATGGTCATATTACCACTGAGCCACGCCTACCCAGCTGATCATTAGGGCAGAGAACCGGTTGTTAAATTATTTGAATCCCACCACTGAGCCAGATATTGCTGTTTTGGGAGGGAGAATATAGTTTGGCTTTTAGACTGATTTAACCGTGTTACCCATGTGCTCTTTCTTATTGCAGGTGAGAAAATAAATTTTATGGCAGCTTGGAAAAAAAAACCCTTTATAAATCATTAGACAAGGGCTGTTTGGATCCAAAGACTTTACTTTCTGAATAGTTAATTATTTCCCATGCCTAGAGGGCTTAGCAAGAAAGTAAAGATTTCAGATTTTATAATACTATAAAGTGAAGAGCAAAGAGCAAAGTGAATCAGAATTGATGTTTAGAAAAGAATGATATAAACTAGAGGTATTGCTTAGAGAGAACACTTCACAGCTTACTTACAAATTATAAAATATTAAAAAAATTATAGGGAAAAGATAAAATAGAAAGTCAAGGTGGCATTCAATGTTGAACCACCTCTCTCATAAGCCTATATAACATTAACATGTTGGTGGGCGCTGAGGGGAGGTAGCTATTAATGAGCAATAAATATATTTTGTAAAAAACAACCTATTTCACGTCTTTTTGAAAGACTACAACTGTGAGATATCTAACAGCCTTGCCAAAGGAGCAAATGTTGTATCAGACGTTCTTGATCAACAGAAAGCTTCAAGAGGGTAGTTTCAAAGAATATAACTGGGTGCATTATGAAAAAAATGCTCCTTCAATAATAGGGGCTCATCTGAAAGAATAACTTTGGTGCCCCTTTAAGCAGTGTTTATTGGGGCAGGGGGAGATTGCCAGGCGTAACATCTCAATTTAAAGAAGAGCAAAGATGTGTTCCTGTATTCTTTTCTTTGCCCAGCCTTAATTAAAGCAGCATATGTTTAGGATCATACACTTAAGAGGTGTGTTGACATTCTGGCAGTCACAAAAATCAAGGATAGGTCTGCCTTTTAAACATTTTTGGCACATTCACTGGCAAACTAAATTGATTCATAAGAATGAAAGAAAAATAGCTCACTGTAAGTGCAGAATTATTGGTGCAAAGAATATTTCCTTTTTCTGTTTGTACATTCACTGTTAAGAAATCCTCTCCCAGAAATGATTGATTCAGGTAGGTGTCAGCGTTCCAAGTATCATGTAGAATTAAATCAGAGTCCAAGGCAAAACGATCCTTAAAGTTCCAATTTAATAAAGCAGACATCTTAGCACATCTGTGTTAATCCCAATTCTGGAAATGACATCAGAATCCCACCCAGTTAAAAGTTCATGATCTTGTCCCCACAACCACAATCCATCACATGGTCCAATCTTCTTCTTCCACGCTGGCATCTCCACCCAGCTGCTTCCGGTCAGGTGCAAAGTTGCAGAGACAAAGGATGACCTTAAGTTTCTAGAAAGGGATTTTTTTATTTTGAAAACAACACATTCTACCCTTTGCTATTTCACCCCCCCCCCTAATGAGAGTGTGGCAGGCCAAAGATTCTTAAAGGAACCACTGCAGGCCTGATAGTAAGACTTCTCCAACAACTCTTTGTTAAATCTGACAATATGGTGTTAAAATATCCTGATATTATAAGAACAACATTAACAAAAATTAATGTTTTAAAAACAGAAAACATTGAACCAAAGATCAGTGAAATCCTACTGTATACAAATATTTCCAATATATTTACACATAGAACAAGAAGAAAGTTTACTTCTTTAAAAGTTGTGGCCTATAACTGAGCAATCTGTGACAATGTTGTTGTTAGTTGTGAAGTCGTGTCTGACCCATCACGACCCCGTGGACAACCTTCCTCCAGGCCTTCCTGTCCTCTACCATCCCCAGGAGTCCATTTAGGCTCATGCCTGCTGCTTCGGTGACTCCATCCAGCCTCCTCCTTCTCTGTTTTTTTTTTCTTCTTCTCCTTCTCCTCCTTCTTCTTCTTCTTCTTCTTCTTCTTCTTCTTCTTCTTCTTCTTCTTCTTCTTCTTCTTCTTCTTCTTCTTCTTCTTCTTCTTCTTCTTCTTCTCCTCCTCCTCCTCCTCCTCCTCCTCCTTCTTTTGCCCTCAGTCTTTCCCAGCATGAGGCTCTTCTCCAGTGAGTCCAATGACATTAATCTTCCAGTGTTATTTGTATTCCTTTCCAGTTTCAACTCTCCTTCATTTGCAGTTATTTACTGTAGAGCCAAGGAAGTCCAGATAATATTTTGAAGACTTTAGGCATATGACAATGTTTTCTTTATTTACCAAAATGGAGTTAATGATTTAGTGAAATAAAACTTAGTTCTTATATGTAATTGGCAATGTGTATTTTTGTCACTTGCTTAAATATGTCAGCTGCCACATTATGCTTCCTGTGCTGCGCTGCTAGGTGACGACAGAGGGGGAACGAAATGGGGAATGTTTGGGAAATCGAAAGTAGGTTCGGTACCGCCTAGAGATGCTGCCTCAAGGTCACTCAGCTGGAAGGAGAAGGGAGCAGCATATATATATATAGCAGTGGACTTATATACCGCTTCATAGGGCTTTCAGCCCTCTCTAAGCGGTTTACAGAGAGTCAGCATATTGCCCCCAACAATCTGGGTCCTCATTTTACCCACCTCGGAAGGATGGAAGGCTGAGTCAACCCTGAGCCGGTGAGATTTGAACCGCTGAACTGCTGATCTAGCAGTAGCCTGCAGTGTTGCATTTAACCACTGCGCCACCTTGGCTCTGCGCTTGGACTGACCATTATGAAAACATCTTGCGTGGACTTGATTGGTTACATTGAAATGGGCAATGAGAGACAGTTAAGGGGAGGAGAAGATTTTGGCGTGCAATTCTTAGTTCTGGCTATGCAATGCTGAATATTTATTTATACGATTTATTTATTTATACGATTTATAGGCTGCCCAATCCCGGAGGACTCTGGGCGGCTTACAACGAGGGGAAAAAAAGAAATAGTAAAAAAATGAAATGAAACAGCTTAAAATCAACACACATCCATTCGTTTTGATCGGGGCTGGACCTCAACAATGAGGTCAACAGCCCCAGGCCTGCCGGAATAGCCAGGTTTTAACAGCTTTTCTGAAGGCCATGAGAGTGGGTGAGGTCCGGATTTCTGGGGGTAGCTCATTCCAAAGGGTCGGAGCAGCCACAGAGAAGGCTCTCCTACGGGGAGCCGCCAGCCAACATTGTCTGGCTGACGGCATCTAAAGGAGGCCCACCCTGTGGGATCTCACCGGCCGTTGGAAGGAATGTGGCAGTAGGCGGTCTCACAGGTATGCTGGCCCTAAGCCATGTAGGGCTTTAAAGGTAATAACCAACACCTTGCATGGACTTGATTGGTTACATTGAAATGGGCAAAATGAGAGGCAGTTAAGGGGAGGAGAAGTAAAACTTAAAAGATTTTGGCGTGCAATTCTCAGTTCTGGCTATGCAATACTGAATATACTTGATCATAATAAAATTTTTACCTTTCTTAACTAATGGAGCCAAGAATTGTTTCTATTTAAAGGTTCAAGTTTACTTTACTTTATTCTCATTGTACGCATATACACAGTTTACACATACAACAAAATTTGCATAGCACCCAGAGACCAGGCCCAACATCTATAACAATCCCCAAATCCCTCCATCACCACCCCAAAATTCCCCACCCCTAAACCACTCAAACACCCACACAAGTTGTGCTCAGTCCGACAAAATGTGAATTGAATTGAATTGAATTGATTAAATTTCTATGCCGCCCAATCCCGAAGGACTCCGGGCGGCTTACAGAAATAAAAAGAAATTAAAAGAACTTAAAAACAATAGGACAAACGAAGTTAAAAAAAGGAACGCAACAAACACCCAATCAGAAGGCCTGCTGGAAAAGCCAGGTTTTAATACCTTTACGGAAGGCCATGAGAGTGGGTAGGGCCCGGATCTCTGGGGGCAGCTCATTCCATATGGCCGGAGCGGCAACAGAGAAGGCCCTACTCCTAGGCGCCGCCAGCCGGCATTGTCCCGCTGAAGGCACCCGGAGAAGGCCCATCCTATGCGATCTTATTGGTCTAAGGGAGGCGTGTGGCAGAAGACGGTCTCGTAGGTACCCAGGTACACAACCCATGTAGGGCTGTGATCAAGCAATTCATATTACATTTCTTATATTTGTACCGAGTAGTACACCTACAGTACTCTGCTCATCTTGCTGAGATGGGCATCAATAGAGCTCTGCTGAAATGATAATGCTGGAACCAGGAGATATGTAGTAGAGAGTCATTAGATGTTGCAGCCCAAGGGCTCTCTCTTCAGCCAACTCCCAGTTCTGGTCCCTTCTGTACTTTCTCATTCTCCAGGCAAAATCCTGTAGTTTGTGCCGACTCTTCACCTCCTCCCCTATTCCACTCCCGTGGGAGAACTGCCCATTCAGGAAAGTCTGCTCCTCCCATGCAGATAGAATAGCCCATTCAGGAAAGAGACATTTGCATGAAAATGCTGTTTGATCCACAAGATCCAAGGTCTCTTTCTCAGAACAAAAACAGAGTGTGTAACTTCATTCATGGCAATCATTCTGTAAATGGCATATATGGCTTTACTGTCAGGAATCTACAGAGTTGCTAGTTGTAACATGAATTGCATTTCTTCCGCACAAGCAATTTTCTGCTTGGCATTCAGAGCTTGTTTCCAAGAGGTGTGTCTTTTTTTAAAACAAGTATTAATGAGTCACACCTACAGAACTTGGATAGTTAAGCTATGGGTCCTGCCCTAAGGAGTGTCAGTGCTTCTGTTTTTTTTCCCCCCCTCCTTGCTGCATATAAGTCTTAATTACTTTTTTTTTTCTAAAACAGTTTCATCCATAACTTTACCACTTAAACATATCCTAATCAAAGCACGCCACCAGCTTCTGTTATCATGCATTCATATGTTGTCAATATTGTTACTGTGGCTCAAAAGATTTAAGATCAAAGCTGTGCTTTGAACTCATTTGTTACATGGGGTAAATAATTCCCAGTCTTGAGTAACATCAGCTTGCCAGTTGATTCTGGGCAACTTCCCAGTTTTAATTAGATGTCAGGTGTGTCTTTTTTAAATTGATAAACAGCATGGAATTCAAAGTTGGGAGCAGCTTAGAAATGGGTTGTTTTTTTTTGTATGTCTCCAATCTGCACACTCAGATCCAAAGTTTTATTCAACCCCAAGAAGTTACAGTTAGAAATTATGTTGTCTGCAATGAGGTTTTCCGAAGGCACGAATGAGTGTGAACAAAGAAAGAATCTGGAAAAGGCAGTTGGAAAGTGTGATATAAGCCATACAGGCCCACATGGATGCAAGCAATTGATAAAAGAGATTACAACAAAACACACGGATACTTTGTCTAGGCTGTTCCTGAAATAGGTTCCACCACAAAACCGCGGAGGACAAAATCGCGCCCGACGAAAGCGTGCATTTGACGTCATCACAGCGCGACGAAAACATCACGCTGTGATCGAAAAATGTAAAAATAAAGCGAAAACCTTACCCTAACCCCCCAAACCTAACCCTAAACCTAACCCTAAACCTAACCCTTAACCTAACCCTAAATCTAACCCTAAACGTAACCCTTAACCTAACGCTAAACCTAACGCTAACCCTTAACCTAACGCTAAACGTAACCCTAACGCTCTAAACCTAACCCTAACCCTTAACCTAACCCTAAACCTAAACCTAAACCTAACCCTTACCTTTATGTGAATCGGCTTGCTTTAATTTTATTTTTATTTCAATTTTTAATTTTTTTCGTCGCGCTGTGATGACGTCAAATGCGCGCTTTCATTGAGCGCGATTTTGTCCTCCGCGGTTTTGACGGGTCACGCCTGAAATATTTGGAACTCTGAAAATAATACGAATGACCTGCGTGCATAGCCATGTGAAGAAACAGCAGATAATTGGGGTGAAAACAAAACCCACCAAGTTTTAAAAGATATAAAGTTGAAACTTTCATTTTACAAGAATAATCAGTCCTCTCTGCTTCCTCCCTCCTCCGAGCATCAATCTTGGGAAAGGCAAAGGAATGAAAAGTAAGTGAGGAACGTCAAGAAATTAAACAGGGTGGAGCAACATCAAAGACATGGACACCCACAGAACTCTTGAGGTTAAGCTCTGCAGTTTAAAAAAAAATAAATCACAGGCTTCCAGAACAACAAAGAGTTTGTTTCAAGCCGAGAGGCGATAATTTGGGGACAAAACATGGAGACAATTGCAGGAGTGCAGAAATAAATTTGGAGGATATTTCAGTGATTTAAAAATGAATGCTAAGACAGAAAAAGTTGTCAAAATAGAAACCAAGGAGCATGCATAAATATTTTCAGGAAGGAACGGCTGCATGAGTTTACCATAAAAAAATATCTATATAGCCGCTGCATAATGTAGCTACCAATGAAATCTTTCCCCAAAATTTGAGCTGGAGAAAAACCAGTTCCATATCCACACTAATGTCCCTACAGCAATTTTTTTTTAATGGGTGAGTGATTTGCATTCTTCCTTGCATCAGGTACATTAAATTAGGTAAAAGAACAAGGCATGTTTTTTTAAAAAATAAATAAATAATAGCAAGCACATTCTTTTTGTTTTTATTTGATCAGCCCTTTAAGTCAAGAGTAGGCATTTTGAAGAATGCCAGATGTCCAAAGGTTTATCCCATTGCTTCACTCTGATTGCTAATAGCCAGAAAGCATCTGGAGGGCATCATAGTCTTTGACTTAACTGAGTGGAAGGATGACCTAAAAACAAACATTAAACCTCATTGTGAGTCTCCTCTTTAAATTAGGACTGGATCAGGGGTGCGTTCCTGCCAGTTCTAACCTCTTCTATAGAAGAGGTTCCACAAATCTACCGCACCATTTAGAACCGGTTTCAGCTCCCTCCCCCTGCCCATCGGCACCATGCTTGCCCCGCCTGCCACTCACTGATTGGCTGGCTCACTAATTGCCCCGCCCACCTCTAAGAGTCCTATCTAAACCTTAAAGTCTTAAAGCTATCAAGTTTGAACATCCCTGGGTTGTTTTTTTTTTCTAAAGGGTTAGGGGTGCAAGGGTCTTGTAACTTGACAGCTTTAAGACTTGCACACTTTAATGCCAGAGTTCCTGAGCCAACATGACTGGAGGAGGAATTCTGGGAGTTGAAGTCCACAAGTCTTAAAGCTGTCAAGTTTGAACACCCCTGGTTTTTTCCCCGAAAAGGGTTAGGGGTGCAACGGTCTTGTAACTTGACAGCTTTAAGACTTGCGTGCTTCAAATGCCAGAGTTTCTGAGCCAACATTTTGGTTGCTAAGCAAGAGCGTTGTTAAGTGAGTTTCACCACATTTTACAAGTTGGCCACGCCCACCCTGTCACATGACTGCCAAGCCACTCCCACTCAGTCAGTCTGGTTTTAAATAATTTTATAGTTTTAATATATGAAGACACAAAAAAGTTGCTTAGGCAGTAAACTGTGTTTTTAATATAGCTGACCTTAGACGTATAATTTTGGTTATTTTCAGCTGTTTTATAAGTATAAAAAGGAATCCTGTCGGGCGATTGGAGGGGAAAAAAAAGTAATCTTAGTCCACATTGTGGGTTGAGGCTGCAATCTTGTCTCTGGGAGGAAAAAGTTACCTTGTCCCCTCCAGACATTTTAGTAATAGCTTCTCATTCCTTTCCCATTGGATCACTCTGGCTGGAGCTGATCAGTGTCTTTAAAACATTTAAAGGACACCTATAGTTGCTACACACATTTACAGTTTCTATTAAAGCTAATGGGAGATGCCTGAGTAAATGAGTGATATGAATGTTGCACTACAAAATGAATTCATTGCAAGGATTACTTAACCCACAATGCGAATTAAGGCCAGGAAACTTCAATTAGCAGGCCAGGTGTAAAGGGAAGTCTGCAGGTAGGGTAGGGTGCTGATAGCAAACATTTTGGGCTCGGCAAGTCAAAAAAAATTGGAAAATGCCTAATTTAACTCTGTTGGTGCATCACCCCCTCCTCTCTGAACAAAAGATTTATTTATTTATTTATTTATTTATTTATTTGTTTGTTTGTTTATTTATTTATTTATTTATTTATTTATTTATTTATTTATTTATTTATTTATTTGTCTTGTATGCTGCCCACTCCCGGAGGACTCCGGGCGGCTCACAAAAGACAAGGGAAAGGGGGAAAACAAGACAAAGGCAACATATTAAAAACAAAACCAACATTCACAATTTCCGTGGAGGTAGATGCTTCTCAGCCCCCCGCCAGCCTGCTGGAGCAGCCAGGACTTGGTGGCTTTGCGGAAGGCCGGGAGGGTAGTAAGGGTCCGGATCTCAACAGGGAGCTCGTTCCAGAGGGCCGGAGCTGCGACAGAGAAGGCCCTCCCCCGGGGAGTCGCCAGCCGGCATTGGCTGGCGGATGGAATCCAGAGGAGACCCAACCTGTGCGATCTAATTGGTCTGAGAGAGGTAATCGGCAGGAGGCGGTCTCTCAGGTACCCAGGTCCGATGCCATGTAGGGCTTTATAGGTAGCGACCAGCACCTTGAAGCAGATTCGGAGACTAATGGGTAGCCAGTGCAGCTCGCGGAGGATAGGTGTAACGTGGGTGTCCCTTGGTGCACCCACAATCGCTCGCGCGGCTGCATTCTGGACTAATTGGAGTCTTTGGACACTCTTCAAGGGCAGCCCCATGAGGAACAATTCTGTACATATTCATTTGTAATTCAATGCAGTTCTTGTTCACACAAATGCGAATGCTGCTTTCACACGATCACTGATACCAGGGCAGGAAGTTATCACCCAGCCCTCTCCCAGAAAAATGAAATACCGTAAAAGGCAGAATATTTCTCAGGATGTGAAAAGGAAGAAACGTGTTTCAAGAAAGACAAAGTAAACTCTCCCTGCAGCTTCCTGCCCCCACCCACTTTGCCCATGAGCCATTAAAGCCTGAGCTAGTCCCTTTACATAATAAAGAGTTCTCCCCTTCAGCTCCGGGAGGGGGATGGAATCAAGGCGTGCTAGTATAAGCCTTTTACCCAACTCACCACATGGCATCTGAGAATTCAACCAAACCTGGACTCAGCCTAGAGAGTTGCCCCTGCATGGCCCCATGTGAGTCTGACAACCAATCAGAATACATTTCTTAGCACATGAACAGGAAACAGATAGGTGGGGCTGAACAGATTATAAAAAGCCTAGCAAGCCCCTCCCTCAGCCCTTCTCCACCAACATTGACGCATGTGATCACCTTTTCTGTTCGGGACTCAAGCCATGTGGCCGTGTCCAACAATAAACCATCTTTCCAAGCAGCCTCCATGTCTCCAGTGTCTTTTCCCCCACTTGGAGCTGAACCCAGAAGGACATTTCTTCCAACACCAGTATACACTCCTTTTGGAGATTGCAATCAGATACATTCTGCACTTGCACCTTGAAAATTGAGGTTTGAGGTCATAAAAACCCGTGACAAAAGGGTGAACGACAAAACTGCGCCCGACTAAACCGCGTCGCTAAAACCGCGACGTCATCAATGCGGCGACAACAGCGCGGAGACAGAAGGGCGCTTTACAACAGCGCGTCGACAGAAAGCCAATTTAACTTAAGGTAAGGGTTAGGTTTAGGGTTAGGTTTAGGGTTAGGGTTAGCGTTATGTTTAGGGTTAAGGTTAGCGTTATGTTTAGGGTTAGGGCTAGGGTTAGGGTTAGGTTTAGTTTTACAGCGCGCTTCTATCGCCGTGCTGTTGTCGCCGCGATTCAGCGCTCATTCGTCAGAGCACTTTAGAACACGCGGTTTTGTCACCGCGGTGTTGTCGTTCTCCCTTTTGTCGGTGAACCATAAAAACCACCTTATGCAGTGACCGGAAGACCATTGCATTGTGTGGCTGCCACGACCCCGTAACATTCTGCAAGTTGCTCTCTCTTTCATGTCCCCACAAACCACAATTCTGAAGATGACAAAATCACACCCTGATACAGACGGTGAGAATCCATTTTAAATTGTGGGTGTTGTAGGGTTGCACATATCTTTTATCTTTGTTCATTCAGTTTCCTTGGTAAGAGCCGAGGTGGCGCAGTGGTTAGGGTGCAGTACTGCAGGCCACTTCAGCTGACTGTTATCTGCAGTTCAGCGGTTCAAATCTCACCGGCTCAAGGTTGACTCAGCCTTCCATCCTTCCGAGGTGGGTGAAATGAGGACCCAGACTGTGGGGGCGATAATGCTGACTCTGTAAACCGCTTAGAGAGGGCTGAAAGCCCTATGAAGCGGTATATAAGTCTAACTGCTATTCCTATTGCTACTTGCACCTTGAAAATTGAGGTTTGAGGTCATAAAAACCACCTTATGCAGTGACCGGAAGACCATAAAATTGTGTGGCTGCCACGACCCCGTAACATTCTGCAAGTTGCTCTCTCTTTCATGTCCCCACAAACCACAATTCTGAAGATGACAAAATCACACCCTGATACAGACGGTGAGGATCCATTTTAAGTTGTGGGTGTTGCCCATATCTTTTATCTTTGTTCATTCAGTTTCTTTGGTAACTCAAACAGGGAGAACAGTTGTTGTCAGGAGATGGGGAACCAAAATGTTTGGCATGTCACCTTTGACATGTTGCTGGAATGGGAGTTGGGGGAAAAATCAAGACAGCAACCACAACTATGCAATGCACAATATAACAAGGAGCAGGGTTTCGATTGTACAATTCTGGCCTCCGTCTTAATTTTGTTTTTTTTTAAACCGCCTCTTTGCATTCACTCCTTCAAAGATAAAAGTGGAGAGGATTCTTACAGTTTTATTAGTTGGCTAAAAAAGCATTCTGCATAACTTTAAAGATACAAAAGCCTCACCATTGCTTTTTTTAAAAAAAAATTCGTTCACGCTCACATTAGAAGCGAATGTTGAGGCTTTGCAGACAAGTTGATACAAAAGTTTCAGCCTCCAAATGTTTAAAAAAAAACACCCCTATTTGCACTTGTTTTTTTAATGTCCATAGAGCGAGTAGTTTATCCAACTCAAGGAGAAATGTTTGCTCTCTAAGGCCGGCAGAGAGAAAATTAAATATGCTGACAAAGGTATTTGTTTAATTAGAATTTCTCAAAAGTTTCTGGCTCTTATTATTCTCCAGTAAACCGAAGAGAAAAATGAGGGCATGAGGTGGCTTTCTTCTGGAGGAAGGCAACAGCCGATGGAGGAAGAATTAAGATTAAGATTAGATTAAGATTTAGTTTATTTGTATGCCGCCCTTCTCCGGGAGGGACTCAGGGCGGTGAACAACTCAAGGGGGAAAAAGGGAACATAAAACACAATACACGTGATTAAAATAAACAAGAATCATACAACCATACAAGTCGAGAATGCCTATTTCATGCTGGGTTCAAGCCAAGGTTATGTTAGCCCTGGCTCCTTCCCGGCTGAAAGTCCTTATTTTGGTGTTGGATATGAGATAAATCAATAGCAATAGCAATAGCAGTTAGACTTATATACCGCTTCATAGGGATTTCAGCCCTCTCTAAGCGGTTTACAGAGTCAGCATATTGCCCCCACAGTCTGGGTCCTCATTTTACCCACCTCGGAAGGATGGAAGGCTGAGTCAACCCTGAGCCGGTGAGATTTGAACAGCCGAACTGCAGATAACAGTCAGCTGAAGTGGCCTGCAAGTACTGCACTCTACCCACTGCGCCACCTCAGTTCTTCTGCTCTGTGGTAAAAATCTCCCTCCCTTAGAAAGGCCATTTTATGATCGCTCAAGCAGAGTTAAGCGAGGCTTAAAAGCCTAAAATGTCCCGGGGTAGATGAGGCCCGCAGTTCTCCTGCCTCATAGTAGAGGGCGCTCGTTCTTCCTGTGACTCAACGGCACCGCTGCTACCCCTCTTCCGTTCTTCTTCCCTTCTCGCTGGCAATACAGTGTTAATAAAGGGGGAGCGCTTTGTTGTTGTTATTATTATTATTATTATACAATTGTATCACAGCGGCCAGTTGTTGTGCCGGATTTGGCATTGGTTACTAGTCGGGCCCCACCCAGGAGCCTAGGACGTCGTAACGTATTTTCATAATATGCGTGCAGATTATTTAATGGATTTATAGGCTGCCCAATCCCGGAGGACTCCGGGCGGCTTACAAAACAAAGAAAATAATTAGTAAAAATACAAGAAGACAATTTAAAAACATCACATTGCACCCAATCTAATCGGGGCTGGACCTCAGTAATGAGGTCAACAGCCCCAGGCCTGCTGGAATAGCCAGGTCTTAACGGCTGTTCGGAAGGCCATGAGAGTGGGTAAGCTCCGGATCTCTGGGGGTAGTTCATTCCATAGGGTCGGAGCGGCCACAGAGAAGGCCCTCCTCCGGGGAGCCGCCAGCCGACACTGCCTGGCTGACGGTACCTGAAGGAGGCAAATGCAGCCTGTTTCCCTACCCGGGTGCATTCAGTCCGACAAGCACATGTTTATATGAATGTAAAATAGCTACCGCAAGAAAGAAAGTTCTAGAAAGAAAGCCCACACAATTTTGCCTGCAGTGTCTTTCATTTTGGGGGAAAAACAACACAGGAACCCTTCCCACTTGGCTTAGTGCTACATTGCAGCTGCTACTGATAAAAGTTTGTGTCCTCTGCCTCCTGGCCTCTTCTGTGACTTTATAAACTAATTGTTAAGATTTCTTTTTTAAGTTTTACAGTAGCTGTGGGAGGTCAACAGCTGGAGAAGGGAGTATTTATTTCCGCCTCCCCGTGATATTTTCCACACCAAACTTCTCCCCTCATCAAAAGGCACCATAAAACACCGGCCTTTCTTAATTGTGGGTCGGCCTCTGCTTCACACAGCCCGATGCAATTTTAGGAGGCCAAAAACCAGGAACACGAACTGGAAAAACAGATTAAACCTATGTTCTTTCATCCCATTGCTGAATCCCGTTACAATTGCTTTACAGTCACAGCCAGTAGCGAACTTCAAAAGGGAATTGTAAATTTCCCACGTCATGCGAAGGTTGGCAGTTGCAACGGAACCCTACAATTATTTTTCCATGCCCTCGTTTAAAATGGTGAATGCATTTAGGAGGGACAGTGTGGTTATGTTGCCTTCAAACCAGTGGTGGGTTTCAAAAATTGTTAGAACCTACTCTGTGGGTGTGGCCTCCTTTGTGGGAGTGGCTTGCCGCCCATGTGACCAGATGGGAGTGGCTTGCCGCCCATGTGACCGGATATGAAGATGCCGACGACACTTGTCAGAACCACCTTCAATTACCTCACACACAGCACTGGCATGCATAAGAATAGGACGTAAACTTGTTTTTTAAAAGGCATCTTTGGTTTGCGTTAAAACAACTTCAACACACGCAATGTTCTGATTGCCCCACAAACGCAGTAGTCATCCTTACCTTTCACAGAGGCACTGAGTTTTATAAATAGGAGCATGATAGTGTAGAATAATCATATCCAAGGACCAGTGGTGGGTTTCAAAAAATTCTGGAAGCTCTTCTGTAGGTGTGGCCTGCTTTCCGGGTCCACTGGTGGAACCTCTTCTAACCGGTTCGGTAGATTTGACGAACCGGTTCTACCGAATAGGTGCGAACTGGTAGGAACCCACCACTGCTTCAAACTGAAGATGGTCAGGGATGACAAACTCGAGGCTTGTGGGCCAAATCCGCTTGCAGGGTTCTTAGATTGGCCTGTGGGGCCGCCCTGGAAACAGCGAAGGACTGGCCTGCGGTGTCTCTGCCAGTGAAAACGGCGGCCCTCCCGAGTTCCGTTTTCAGCTGTGACGACCTCCTGCATTCCTAGCCTAGTTCCTCCTGAATGTACTTTATCTGGATATTGGACAATTTTCTTCCTGTCTTCAGCCTTCCCTTTCGAAGGAAGCTGTTTAAAAACTGCTTTATAGTTGCAGAAGATCCTGGAGGAAATGAGTTATCTGGACTCTTTATCTGGATGGGGGAGAACAAATGGCAAGAGGCTGTGAATGTTGACCTCTCCTCCACACACAAACACACAGATCTGGGGACGTTCCACCCCAGCTCCTGACAACTTAGCAGCTCGAAAGCAGGCAAATGCAAGTAGATAAATAAGTACCGCTTTGGCGGGAAGGTAACAACACTCCATGATGTCATGGTAATCATATGACTGCAGAAATGTCTTAGCAGAGGTGGGTTCCTGCCAGTTCTAAGCTCTTCTATAGAAGAGGTTCCAGAAATCTGCTGTTTAGAACCAGTTCCAGCTCCCTCCCCCCGCCCATCCGCACATCATCAAGATGAAGAGCGAGAGGAGGAATGCTGCGAGTTGAAGTCCACAAGTCTTAAAGCTGTCAAGTTTGAACACCCCTGTCGTTTTTTTTTCTAAAGGGTTAGGGGTGCAAGGGTCTTGTAACTTGACAGCTTTAAGACTTGTGTGCTTCAAATGCCAGAGTTCCTGAGCCAACATGACTGGAGGGGGAATTCTGGGAGTTGAAGTCCACAAGTCTTAAAGCTGTCAAGTTTGAACACCCCTGGGTTTTTTTTCTAAAGGGTTAGGGCTCCAAGGATCTTGTAACTTGACAGCTTTAAGACTTGCGTGCTTCGAATACCAGAGTTTCTGAGCCAACATTTTGGTTGCTAAGCAAGAGCGTTGTTAAGTGAGTTTCACCACATTTTAGAAGTTGGTCACGCCCACCAAGTCACATGACTGCCAAGCCACTCCCACTTGGTCACATGGCCGGCAAGCCACTCCCACAAAGCAGGCCACACCTACAGAAGAGGTTCTAAAAAAAATTGAAACCCACCACTGTGTCTAAGGATAATACTAAGTGGCCTTGAAATGGAGATATAGCACCACTCCCAACATTCGGCAATGGCTAGTGGAATAAAATCCACTCTTTTAACTTTTTCTATTTATTAAATTTATATGTCACCCATCTTTGTCAAGCAACTCAGGGCAGCTTGCAGCTTTAAAACATTAAATATTAAAATCAGCCAAGATTAAATCAATTAAAAACCAAGACACCATAGGGTGGAGCATGGAACATGGGGAACATGTTTATGGAAAAATATGAACATTTTTTTTAATTGAAGCATGGAAATTCCCACTTGAATTAAAAGCCCCATAAGGTGCTCTGCTAAAAATGAATGTATGGCAGGCCATGTATTCAAGTCAGTAGCATTAAGTTGGCTTCAGACCATGCCTTCTGGAAGGATACTTTCAAAACAGGGTGTGAAATGGTGCGTTTATTAAAGAACCATCTAACTGAGATGAGCTTCTTTTGGTCTTTATTCTGCCCTGTAATTTGGAGCGAAAGGAATCCCACAGTAAAGGATGAAGAGGGTGAATGTACAATTAAATGGTATATATTTAACAGATCTAAAATCAGCACCTATTGTCTTCTTCCCATTACTAAAGGGTGTCTGGAGAATCATATTAACTTTGTGGCTAAGAGGATTAGAACTGCTGTACCTTTGAATAATGGTCTAAATTCAAACCTAGCATATTAAAGTGTGTCACTTCATGGATGTCTACAGGTTGTGCTAAAAAAAAATAAAGACTGGCTGCAATATGGTATATGTTATTGCACAATTTTAAAATATATGTTAATGCAGGGGTAGTCAACCTTTTTATACCTACCGCCCACTTTTGTATCTCTGTTAGTCGTAAAATTTTCTAACCGCCCACCGGTTCCACAGTAATGGTGATTTTATGAAAACCTAATGAAAATGTTTTTAAATAATGCTATGAATTTTTTTTTAAAAAAGCCCATTAAATTTTAAAAAAGGAAAGTGCTTCAGTATCGGACAAAACCCCTACCGCCCACCATGAAAGCTGGGACTTGAGAAGCAGCGAATAGATGGGGAGGGGCTAGTCAGGGGTGGTATTTGGCGGTTCTCCAAACTACTCAAAATTTCCGCTACCAGTTCACCAGAACCAGAACTGTCTGAATACCATCTCTGTCTGTAAGGCAGTTGAAAATAATTGCAAACCAATGAAGACTCCTTTGTGTACATTGCTTATCTCTAACTATTGGCAATTGTGAAACAGGTTATACATTATGCTAATCCATATGTTTATAAATGAGGGATTATGGCTTCATTCTGTTTATTCAGTAAACCATTAAGCAATGGCTGAGCTAGGGTTACCTGATCTGGGCTATCAAAATCCAGGTGGCGCCAGTTGTTTAACCATGGTTTATTAAATAAACAAAACTAAGTCATAATCATGACTTTTAAATATATGGATTACCACGATACAATAGACAAAACCCAAACAAATGATACTTTTCTGTGATATGTGAACTCAGCGTGACTAAAGACAGCATCAGGAAATTTCGGTGTAATTGCCATGGGTATTAATTCAATGCAGTAGCCTCCAGATATCTTGGATTGCAGCTTCAATATTTCCCCGTCGTTGGTGTCATTCCATCCAAAGAAGATATCAGTTTCCAAACTGAATTGCTTCAGTGTACTTGGTTCATTCCATAAGACTTGGAAGGATCACCAGAGAGAGAATAACAGAATAATAATAGAACGCCGCTTCACAGTGCTTTATAACCAATTGGCTACCAATTGGCTATCCGGACGCAATTCAAGGTGTTGGTTATTACCTTTAAAGCCCTACATGGCTTAGGGCCAGCGTACCTTCGAGACCGCCTACTGCCACATACCTCCCAGCGGCCAGTAAGATCCCACAGATTGGGCCTCCTTCAGATGCCGTCAGCCAGACAGTGTTGGCTGGCGGGCCCCCGGAGGAGAGCCTTCTCTGTGGCTGCTCCGACTCTTTGGAATCAGCTACCCCCAGCGATCTGGACCATACCCACTCTCGTGGCCTTCAGGAAAGCTGTAAAAACCTGGCTGTTCCAGCAGGCTTGGGGCTGTTGATCTCATTGTTGAGGTCCAGCCCCGATTAGAATGAATGTATGTGGTTTTGTGATTTTAAACTGTCTTTTTTTTTTTCTTTCTTTCTTTTGTAAGCCACCCAGAGTCCTTCGGGATTGGGCGGCATATAAATTTTGAGCCGAGGTGGCGCAGTGGTTAAATGCAGCACTGCAGGCTACTTCAGCTGACTGCAGTTCTGCAGTTCGGCTGTTCAAATCTCACCGGCTCAAGGTTGACTCAGCCTTCCATCCTTCCGAGGTGGGTAAAATGAGGACCCGGATTGTTGTTGGGGGCGATATGCTGACTCTGTAAACCGCTTAGAGAGGGCTGAAAGCCCTATGAAGCGGTATATAAGTCTAACTGCTATAATAAATAAAATAAATAAATAAATAAACTCTCTCTAAGCGGTTTACAGAGCCAGCATATCGCCCCCCCAACAATCTGGGTCCTCATTTTACTGACCTCCGGGGGGGGGGGAATGGAAGGGTTGAGCTGGTGAGGATTGAACGCCCCAAAGACAATAGAATTAGCCTGCAATACTGAATTCTAACCACTGTGCCACCACGGCTAACAAGAGTTGGAGGTCTTCTAGTCAAACCCCAAGAAGGAACAGGAGATCTGATAACCAGTTCATTCCACGCTTGGTGGGGAACAAACGGCCAGGAGTCAGGATCATTCATAATGAGATCCCGGGAGAGCACAGGCTGGTGATCTCAGTGTCTTGCGATCCCTGCCCCTGGCACTGGCCTCCTTCCAGGACCACACCCTCATTCCAAAGAAAGAGCAGCTCCCAGCCCTTCTCTTCGCTGCAGTAGCTTTCAGCAGCTTCTTATCTCTGCCGTTCCCACAGCTGAGCTACATACCGTAGAGATACAGAGAATGCAGACAACCTCTGGGCTCTTCCTTCCAACACAAAAGGTGGAGATTTTTTTTTCCCCCCTCCCAGGTTGCAATTTGTCGTGGTCTGCCTGTTCTCAAGTTCCACATTGTTTGAAGGCAGTTAGTGGTAATTATTGAAACAGAGGACATATGCAGTTCAATCTGCACATGGTTAGTAATAGCAATAGCAGTTAGACTTATATACCGCTTCATAGGGCTTTCAGCCCTCTCTAAGCAGTTTACAGAGTCAGCATATCGCCCCCAACAACAATCCGGGTCCTCATTTTACCCACCTCGGAAGGATGGAAGGCTGAGTCAACCCTGAGCCGGTGAGATTTGAACAGCCGAACTGCAGAACTGCAGTCAGCTGAAGTAGCCTGCAGTGCTGCACTCTAACCACTGCGCCATCTCGGTTATCTAACGCATTGCCGTAACAAAACAAAAAAAACAACACATTTTTTCACATTAGTTGAGAACTATTATTTTTGAATGGATTTGTTTTAAATTATCTCATTGCACCTTATCATACGTCATCACATTCGCCTATTTGGTTGGCTTGTTGTTTGTTTCAGGCAACGTGTAAACCTAGACATGGTGGCTTGTTCAAGTCATTATGAAAACCCACCAGGGCTTAACATAATGCATGGACTGAACCACGAAGTATAGAGGGTTCTCTTCAAT
The DNA here is from genome assembly GCF_051295495.1 of Thamnophis sirtalis. Lineage (NCBI taxonomy): Eukaryota > Metazoa > Chordata > Lepidosauria > Squamata > Natricidae > Thamnophis > Thamnophis sirtalis. Next base: position 172,424,122 of record NW_028261382.1, read on the forward strand.
GCTTTCATCTGAACAGAGGCTGAGGATGGATGGATGTCCTCACCGGAAGACTGTATTGGTGAGCAAAACCAGATGGCCTCGCCCATCTGTACATGCTTTCAACAATCATCCAGACTGCCTGGTCCCCACTATCTGCTTTCTCTCCCTTGAGTTGCCTATGCTGATCAACCAACATCCAAGCTGTACTTCTGAGTCTTCACATTTCCTGAAATGAGGCAAACGGGAACAAAAACATGCCTTTATTGCTGATCCAACGTGTGGGATCTCTTCTTTTCAATACCAAGCGTACCATCTTACCAATATATCCCAAGAATGCTTTTTCCAAAAGGCGACCGAACTTTCTTCTTTTCCTTGTTTTGCTTTTCATTCAAGAAGTTTCTCCTACAATGAGAAGCGAAACGTTTTCAAAGTAAAAAAAACAAAAAACAAAGCCCAGTTGCCTTTCGGATGAAAGCATCTTTGGGGACAACCATGACCTGGATCAGAGGTGGTATTCAGCAGGTTTTTGACCAGTTCTGGAGAACCGGTAGCGGAAATTTTGAGTAGTTCAGAGAACCGGTAAATACCACCTCTGACGGGCCCTTCCCCTATCTCAGTGGTGGGTTTCTGCCGGTTCGCACCGGATCGGGAGAACCGGATGGTGAAATGGACCCAGAAGTAACTTCCAGAATGCCTGGCCCGGCCCTGTCGCGCTCCATGCTCACCCCCGCCCGCTGGAGAGGTCCACAATCCACCAGACAGCAGAGGCAAGCTCAGGAGTTTTCTCCCTCTGTCTTGCCTCCTCCGATCTCCCAAAGTTCTTTCCCCAATGTGTGATAGCTTTTCCCCTCTCCCCCCACTTTCATAGGAGTTCCAAAAAATTTTGCCACATGGCTTGGGGGGGGTGGGTGGTCATGTGACTGAGTGTGCATGAGTGATGTCAAGTTGGCCATACCTGCCCGGTCACATGACTGCCAAGCCACACCCACAAAATAGGCCACACCCACAGAATAGGTTCTAAAAAAATTTGAAACCCACCACTGCCCCATCTATACTCTGCCTCCCGAGTCCCAGCTGATCGGGAGGGAATGGGGATTTTGCAGTAACCTTCCCCTGGAGTGGGGAGGGAATGGAGATTTTACGGTATCCTTCCTGCATGACCCGTCAAAACCACGGTCGACTAAAGCGCGCCCGACTAAAGCGCATACGTGACGTCATCAGCAGCGCGACAAATAAAATTAAAATTAAATTAAATTAAAATTAAAATAAAATTAAAGCAAGCCGATTCACATAAAGGTAAGGGTTAGGTTTAGGGTTAGGGTTAGGGTTAGGTTAAGGGTTAGGGTTAGGGTTAGGTTTAGGGTTACGTTAAGCGTTAGGGTTAGGGTTAGGTTAAGGGTTAGCGTTAGGTTTAGCGTTAGGTTAAGGGTTAGGTTTAGGGTTAGGTTAAGGGTTAGGCTTAGGGTTAGGTTTAGGGTTAGGTTTAGGGTTAGGTTTAGGGTTAGGTTTTGGGGGGTTAGGGTAAGGTTTTCGCTTTAATTTTAAATTTACCGCTCACAGCGTGATGTTTTCGTCGCGCTGTGATGATGTCACGTACGCGCTTTCGTCGAGCGCGCTTTAGTCTACCGCGGTTTTGTGGTGGAACCCCTTCCTGTGCCACACCCACCAAGCCATGTCACGCCCACCAACCCATACCCCCAGATCCGGTAGTAAAATTTCTTGAATCCCACCACAGACCTGGATGATTGAGAATGTCCGTAGTCCTCTTATCAACGTATCACACGAACTATTTTTAGAGAACGAATCTGCTGATTCTTTACTTCTTGACTATGTTGCGATGTTGACTTCTAAGGGTTAAATGCTAGATTCGGTAGCGTACTTAATTACATTGCTTCGGGAGAGCCAGCCTGTGTGTGTGTGTTTTTTTTTAACTGAAGGGCAGTACAGCTGCATTCTCAAAGTAAAGTGAACTTCTTTAAACCAAGTGAGTAATCTGTCAGATTGCCAAAAAAAAAAAAGTGTGTAGGAGTATCCTGGGATTCACTCATAAATGAGTCTGCTTTATCTCGTTCTCCCCAATCTCTTTGACTTTACTACATAAACAAAGAAGAACAGACATTGCATATTGTAAGTAAGCTAAGTGGCCCATTCAAAATACATGAATGCAAATATGCCTGAGCTGAGCTTTCCTTTAAAATTAGTCCCAGTTTTAATTAAATACCGGTAATGTCAAAATGTTAATTTTGATCCCAGGTTGCCAGAGAGACAAACAAGAGAAAATGCCAACAGGAAAACTCTTTTATTTGTTGTCCCTTGCAATTTTATCCGGCGCCACCTTATGTTTTAAAAATAGCTCACTGTTGTTTGAAAGGAAATGGTTTGCCTTGGTTTGGGAAAAAGAAAATGAACTAATTCAAACGATTCGTTTCAAATATTAGTATAGTTTGGTTTGTATGAATCTAGCTGTTGTGTATTGTGAACAATTGTTTACGTCAGTGTATTGTGTGAATGAAATCAGTGTGATTTCTTTAAGAAATTATGGCTATGTAAGTTTTGGTTTAGGTACAATGTGTAAACATAGCCAGATTTTTCTGTTTTCTGATACCTTTGTGATGAACACAATTGTCACTGGAAAAGTTGGTCTGGATTTGAGTTCTTTGCATAGAATTATGGCATAAATTCTTTAGCCTTTAACATACTAAATGTAATTCTTGCTACAGAATATGTTTTTTAAATTTTTTTTTAAATTAAATTAAATTTTTATTTTATTTTAAATTTGTGTCTTCTGAAAGGTTTATCAAGGTTTTTGAGTTCCTGCCTACCTACTGGCTAAGCTTTTTTAATGCTTGTTTTTCTCACCTCTTTGCAAATCACTTGTATCTGATGGATACATACTGTACATATGGAAAAAGGTAATTTGTGAGGGAACCTTCGCTAAGAAAAATATCTTGATGTGTCTACATTTGAAAATAATTTCCTGGACTAGTTGGTGTTGATCAGAGGTGAGTTCCTACCAGTTCGCATCAGTTCGGTAGAACTGGTTCGTCAAATCTACTGAACCGGTTAGAAGAGGTTCCACCAGAAAGCAGGCCACACCTACAGAAGAGGTTCCAAAAATTTTTGAAACCCACCACACACACACACACACACACACACACACACACACACACACACACACAGACTCACACAGAGAGAGAAAGAGAAAGAGAAAGAAAGGAAGAAATAAAGAAATAAAAAAGCAAAAAAGAAAAAGTGAGAGAGAGATGAAAGAAAAAAAGGAAAAAGGGACAGAGGAAAAAAAGGAAGAAAAAAGAGAGAGAAAGAGAAAGAGAAAGAAAACACATGGCCGGCAAGCCACTCCTACCAGTTCACATGGCTGGCAAGCCACTCCCACAAAGGAGGCCACACCCACAGAGTAGGTTGGAAAAAATTTCGAAACCCACCACTGGTGTTGATGGCATGTTTAGGTTTAGGTTTAGGTTTAATTTTATTTGTATGCCGCCCTTTTCCCTGAAAGGGACTCAGGGCGGCTCACAAGTCAAAAAGGGAGGGGAAATACAAACAAAATAACAAAAACATAAGAACCATACATAGTTAAAAGCACAACAATCATACCATTCAAAGTGGGGCAGCGAGTCTTTAGCCCCAGGCCTGTCGGAACAGCCAGGTTTTAAGGGCTGTGCGGAAGGCCTGGAGGGTGGTGAGGGTTCGAATCTCCACGGGGAGTTCGTTCCAGAGGGTCGGAGCAGCCACAGAGAAGGCTCTCCTCCGAGTAGTCGCCAGTCGACACTGGCCGGCTGATGGAATTCGGAGGAAGCCTAATCTGTGGGATCTAATTGGTCTAGTGGAGGTAATTGGCAGTAGGCGGTCTCATCTACCATCTACTTGTCAATATTTACTGTAATAGCAAAGTTTTCTCAATACCAAGTAAGGCCTTATTTTGTCAGCCTCAGGCCCTATACGAACCAGGTACAAAATCTACAGGCTGCAGACTCAAGAAACAGTGGCCTATGATTAGGTGACACAGTACTGCCTTCCACAGCGTGAAATTATCCACAAATATTTCACATAAAATTTACATTAAGCCATAATGTATTAGATTATTGTTTCTTTTGGAGGAGTCAAAAGGCGAATGAAGGCGCTTATTATTGATTTTCCATCTTATGAATCAAGAATCAATATTATTATTCCGTTTTTTAATACTAAGAAGAAAAAGATTGCCTATGAGAGTTTCCTGCTTCAGGTCCCAAAGCACTTTGATCAGACTTAAGTATTAATCTTTTAGACTAGATGAATTTTGCTTCTTCCCTTCAGGCAATAAAATGCCTTGGGCCAGCCTTGTCTCAGTGAATTATAAGCTTCTTTTCTAGACAAAGTGGGCCAGGTAATAATAGGGAGGAGATAAAGCTGTCTCACCAGAACATTTTATGACAATAACTCAACATGACTCAGATATGAATATCAACAGCAAACCAGAGGTGGGTTTCACGTAATTTTACCACCGGTTCACTATGCACCAAAACTGAGAGCATGTGCGCCTTCCACGCATGTGTTTTGCTCATGCATGGGCTTGCATCAGGGGTGGGTTTCAACCGGTTCACGGCGGTCCCTGCGAACCGGTTGGTTGCCGAACCCGGAAGTAAGTAACTTCCGGGAACGGCGAAGGGCGCGCCCGCCCGCCCGCAGTCCTTACCCGGTTTTGACAAGTTCTGCGCTTCCACGCATGCGCAGGACGCATACAGCGCCTGCGCGATCGTCCAGGACCAGCTGAAGCGTCGCACAGATGCTAGTACGCATGCATACACCGCACGCGTGCACGAGGACGCCGCCGGCCCCGTTCCAACCAAACCGGTTGGAACGGGGCGAGAAACCCACCCCTGGCTTGCATGGTTCCACCACAAAACCGCGATGTCCTTATCCGCGCCGACATAAGTGCGGAGGCAAATCCGCGGCGTCTGAAGCGCTAAGAAAAAAACGACCCTACCGCCGCAATAACAGCGCGGTGACAGAAGGGCGTTCTACATGCTTCGTTCTTTGCCTCCAAAGGTAGCCCTCCTCCTCCAGCTGACAGCGGCAGCGGGCACGGGGCAAAGCGGGCTGCCCAGCAGCAGCAGCCCGTGGGAAGGATCCAGCTCAGCCGCAGGGGGCAGCAGGAAGTGGAGGAGGACGCGGCAGCGGCGGCGGCTGAGGCTCTCCCGGGCCGGCGAAGCGGGCTTGCCCGGCGGAGGCAGGCTGCCCTCTTCTTCCTCAACAACATCTCCTTGGACGGGCGGCCTCCACCGCCAGCGCCTCCCCCGGAGGAAGAGGCAGGGCGGGCGGGCGGGCGGGCGGGCGGCGGCTGAGGCTCTCCCGGGGCCGGCGAAGCAGGTTGCCCGGTGGCGGCGGCCGCCCATCCAAGGAGATGTTGTTGAGGAAGAAGAGGGCGGCCTGCCTCTGCCGGGCAAGCCCGCTTTGCCGGCCCCGGGAGAGCCTCAGCCGCCGCCGCCGCCGCCGCTGCGTCCTCCTCCGCCGTCGGCGGCCCTGCTCGGGCCCCCCGCGGGCTTCCTGCTGTCCCCCGTGGCTGTGCTGGACCCTTCCCGCAGGCTGCTGCCGCCGCTGTCAGCTGGAAGAGGAGGGCTACCTTTGGAGGCAAAGAACGAAGCATGTAGAACGCCCTTCTGTCACCGCGCTGTTGTCCCTGCGGTGATGACGCGCGGTGATGACGTCGCGACTTTAGTGACGCGATTTAATCTCCGCTATTTTGCGTAGCGCGGTTTTGTCGTGCCACGGGCTTGCATGCATGCACGGGGCTTAGAAAACATGGCTAAATAAGATGACATAGAGCCAGGGCGGCACAGGTCACCACTACTAGTTTGCACGAACCGGTCTGAACCACTTCTGGACATCTATTGCAGTCGCGAGGAGCACGCAGAGAAGAATGGGAAGTCCAGCCGAGGCAGGAACCTTCCTGCCTCTGCTGGACTTCGCGCTCTTCTCCGCACTTCCCGGCAAGCGAGCGAGCAAGGGAGGATCAGGCTGCCTGTTCCTCCATCACTCGCTCACTCTTTCGCCCGCCCGGGCCACCTTAGTCCTGCTCTGGCTATCTCTGTCCATCCGCGCCCAGAAGCTGCAGCAACATTATAAAAATGAAGAGCGAGAGGGAAGAGCCCGGCTGGGAGAGGGCCTCGCTGCCACTTCGCCGGAGCTGAAAGGTTTTCCTTGGGGCAGCAGGTGCGAAAACTTCAGGGGGAATGGGGGTGGGTGGGGGTCGAGGGTGCCTGAGGGCAGGTGCAGCTTTTCGTTCTGGCTCACTTGGGCGCAGCCTCCTGGAAGTGACCGTGGGCTGCGTGGATGCGTGAATGACGAGGGTCAAGCCGAAAGAGTCGATTTCCTATATTTAGGACATCCACCTTGGCGTTGCTTGATGTAAGCCCCTTGAGGGCTGAGAAGAAAAGATGATCGGCAACTAAGAAGCCTTTTCTTTTGTTTATATCCCTCCCCACCTTCCCCGTTTCTCAGTTCTGGTGGCTGTGCCTTCTCGCTGCCTTCATTAACTCCGCTCCTTCTTTTTTACCTGCGTGTGTGGCTTCTTTTGTCAGGGGCCACAATTAGTGTGTTCACTCTTAAGCAACATAGAAATGACCCTGGCTTTGGCTCTTTCAAAGTAGATGTATACTTTCTCTTGAGAGCAAACAACACCATTTCATTTTTAATAGATGCCAGCCAGTGTGCTCACCCTAGAGACATGACAACAAAGGTTATCTTAACCTGGAGACTTTTGTAATAGCAATAGCAATAGCAGTTAGACTTCTATACCGCTTCATAGGGCTTTCAGCGCTCTCTAAGCGGTTTACAGAGTCAGCCTATTGCCCCCACAGTCTGGGTCCTCATTTCACCCGCCTCGGAAGGATGGAAGGCTGAGTTAACCTTGAGCCGGTGAGATTAGAACCGCTGAACTGCAGATAACAGTCGGCTGAAGTGGCCTGCAGTACTGCACCCAAACCACTGCGCCACCTTGGCTCTTTAAGAGTCGATTGTAAGAGTAGATTGAGGGGATAGCAGAGGAGTTATCCCTCCTAATCCCTCCCATCTCCAAACATTCGTAGTTAAAGTGGCTACCTCTAGAACAGTGTTTCTCAATCTTGGCAACTTTAAGATGTACAGACTTCAACTCCCAGAATTCCCCAACCAGCCATGCTAGTTGAGGAATTCTGGGAGCTGAAGTCCACAACTCTTAAAGCTGTCAAGTTTGAACACTCCTGGAGTTTTTTTTTTCTAAAGGGTTAGGGGTGCAAGAGTCTTGTAACTTGACAGCTTTAAGACTTGCGTGCTTCAAATGCCAGAGTTTCTGAGCCAACATTTTGGTGGCTAAGCAAGAGCGTTGTGAAGTGAGTTTCACCACATTTTGCAAGTTGGCTACTCCCACCCGGTCACATGCCTGCCAAGCCACTCCCACCCGGTCACATGGCTGGCAAGCCACTCCCACAAACAGGCCACACCTACAGAAGAGGTTCTAAAAAAATTTGAAACCCACCACTGCTTCCCAATGACCAACATGGGGTTCCTTCTTTTTAAGAAGAACAACGAGCTCAAGCCTTTCCAATGGGTGACAACCGTTTCTTGACCTACAACTTGAAATTTTCATCTTTGTGACTCTGAACCTGGGATGACTGATGACCCTGTCTCGTTCTTGTGCCTGTTGTGTGTTGTTGTCTTTACAAAAACAGATAGTGTTCAGATAGAGCCAAGGTGGCGCAGTGGTTAAATGCAGCACTGCAGGCTACTGCTAGATCAGCAGGTCAGCGGTTCAAATCTCACCGGCTCAGGGTTGACTCAGCCTTCCATCCTTCCGAGGTGGGTAAAATGAGGACCCAGATTGTTGGGGGCAATATGCTGAGTCTCTGTAAACAGCTTAGAGAGGCCTGAAAGGCCTATGAAGCGGTATATAAGTCTACTGCTACTGCTATTGTTCTAACCTGGGTTTATAAGAAGCTTGACTAGAACTAGCAAATGCTTTGGAAAGTACCAGTCAGGTGTCCTGCAGGCAGATGCCTCTGTGGAAGCCAGGGGTCCCAATCCCTCCTGCATTCCATGCTAAACTGAACATGGAAGGTAGTGGCCACTCCTCCCCACTCCTTCCCAACAGGGAAGATTGTGTGAATAGCAGCCAAAGGATCTTAGCAGATTCTAATCTCTTGTCAGTAGATCAGGTTCCTATCTGTAGTAAATATTGTGTTGGGAGAAAAGGGCACTGCAATTTCTAAGGTCACTTTTATAAGCTCCTCACAGATAAAACTAGGGATAAGATGGGGACATAGCAAAAAACATTACCAAGTACTGTATGTGCGGGGGGTGGGGGTGGTGGCAACTTAGGAAAGTGAACCTTTAACTGTTTTGTTTCCAAGAAGATTTCTATTACAATAGAAATAGACTACTGCAATGCGCTCTACATGGGGCAGCCCTTGAAGAGCATTCGGAGACTTCAACTTGTCCAGAATGCAGCCGCGCGAGCGATTGTGGGTGTACCTCGATACACCCACGTTACACCTATCCTCCGCGAGCTGCACTGGCTTCCAATCGGTCTCCGGATACGCTTCAAGGTGCTAGTTATTACTTATAAAGCCCTTCATGGTATTGGACCTGGGTACTTGAGAGACCGCCTGCTGCCAATTACCTCCCATAGACCCGTTAGATCGCACAGGGTCGGCCTCCTCCGGGTTCCATCCACCAGCCAATGCCATCTGGCTACGACCCGGGGGAGGGCCTTCTCTGTTGCAGCTCCGGCCCTTTGGAACGAACTCCCCGCGGAGATTCGGACCCTCACCTCTCTCCTGGCTTTCCGAAAAGCCGTTAAGACCTGGCTGTGCCGGCAGGCCTGGGGTTGATGAGCTCCCTTCCCCACTCGACAGGTGTGGTTGTTGGTTATTTTAAATGTCTATTTTGTATTGCATGTTTCCCTTTCCCGTTGGAGTTGTTCGCCGCCCTGAGTCCCTTTTAGGGAATAGGGCGGCATATAAATAAAATGAAACTTCAAACTTCAAACTACAATATGACCTGGATTTTCAAAGTTATTCCCAGCCAGCCCTGATGCCGTAGAATGCTTTTCATGAATCAGAATCTTCATAGGCCATAGGATAAGCATGATACAGGGCACACCTTGTCCAGAGCTGTTGTACCAGCTCATCTGGTGTTGCCCAAAACTACTTAGGCAGCAATTTTAATTCAAGCAATTAACATAGCTTGGGGCACACCTACACCTGGTGTTCTGATGAAACTGTGAGTGAAACATTGCAGATGGGGAAAGCAGCTATTAGTAAGAGAATTGCACGCAGTCCTCGGCACAGCTGCTTGTGCAAGCAAGGAGATTAAAAGAAAGTGAGCAGTGGGGCTATGGAAGGGTTCTCTGATTCTGCACCACTTCAGAATCACCCCCAGACCTCTAGGTTTTGGGGTCTTCTGTATTCAGCAGCCACCTTGATTTAATCTCCCAGGTGTAACGTATCCCAAACTGCAAGAAAGCTACCTTGCCATTTGCAAAGCTTGTGAAGTTCAGTTTTCCAATTGGGATGATCGCTTCTCACTTCACTTCTTAGGCCCCCAGGTCTTCACAGGGGGAAAAGTGGCTTAAACTATTTTGCAGCTGATCGGCACGTCACTGATTCTATTTTGCAATGCAATCACAGTGGATCTGAGCTGTTTGGTAGCAAGTGCCTACGGTTATAAGCCTGCACCCACAGTAGTCCTTACGAAGGGAGCTGGCAAGAATTCAGAGAGTTTTCTCTTTCTCATCACAGGGAACCTGCCCACTGTAAAGAACTGGGCCGTTGTTGGGAGGATTTGTTTGGTTTTTTTTAAATGACTCCTTTGTAGATTGGGGAGGTGTATACGCAACTATTTATTCTCCACCTTTTGTACAGAGATATCTTTGCTGCTGCAGGATGTTTCTATCCCCTACCCCATGAGTCACCTTCAGTATCTCATTCCTGGTGTGTATCTGGAGGTTTCCAAAGCTCTTTTTTTTCTTTATTTTGGCAACCTTAATATCTTCTGAAAGCCACAACTCATTGCAAAATGGCCAGAGTGCCATTTTTTCATCATCGGAGCTTGCAATAGGCGATTAAATACAACCGAGGAATGATGGCATGGCAAGCAACCCTTTTCTATCCATTTCCTGTTTTGCTTTTTCCACATTGCCAGACAATGTGGTACTTGAGAGACTGCCTGCTGCCAATTACCTCCACCAGACCAATTAGATCCCACAGACTAGGCCTCCTCCGAATTCCATCCGCCAGCCAGTGTCGACTGGCGACTACCCGGAGGAGAGCCTTCTCTGTGGCTGCTCCGACCCTCTGGAACGAACTCCCCGTGGAGATTCGTACCCTCACCACCCTCCAGGCCTTCCGCATAGCCCTTAAAACCTGGCTGTTCCGACAGGCCTGGGGCTAAAGATTCGCTGCCCCTATCTCGAATGGTATGATTGTTGTGCTTTTAACTATGTATAGTTTTGTGTTCTTGTTAAACTGTTTGTATCTCCCCTTCCCTTTTTAAGTTGTGAGCCGCCCTGAGTCCCCTTAGGTAAAAGGGCGGCATACAAATGAAATAAAACTCTAAACTCTAACTCTAAATGTACACAGGTCATTTTGGAAACGAGTGTGTACGTCTGTAGGAGAGTGGTAGCAGTTTTGTCTTGTTTTTGAATACTTTAAAATTAATAAGCGGCAGCTATCAACTTCAAAAATGGAGGTAATGACAGATTTTATTTTCCTGGGCTCCAAGATCACTGCAGATGGGGACTGCAGCCAAGAAATTAAAAGACGCTTGTTCCTGGGGAGGAAAGCTATGGCAAATCTAGACAGCATATTAAAAAGCAGAGACATCACCCTGCCAACAAAAGTGCCTATAGTCAAGGCTATGATTTTCCCAGTTGCAACATATAGCTGGGAAAGTTGGACCATAAGAAAAGCTGAGCACCAAAGAATTGTGGCCTTTGAACTATGGTGCTGGAGAAGACTCCTGCAAGTCCCTTGGACTGCAAGGCAATCAAACTGGTCAGTCCTAGAGGAGATCAACCCTGATTGCTCTTTAGGAGGCCAGATCCTGAAGATGAAACTCAAATACTTTGGCCACCTAATGAGAAGGAAGGACTCACTGGAGAGCCTGAGGCTGGGAATGATTGAGAACAAAAGAAGAATGGGATGACAGAGAATGAGGTGGCTGGATGGAGTCACTGAAGCAGTAGGCGTGAGCTTAAAAGGACTCCAGGGGATGGTAGAGAACAGGAAGGCCTGGAGGAACATTGTCCATTGGGTTGCAATGGGTCAGACATGACTTCGCAACTAATAACAACAATCAATTCCATTCAGTTGTTCATTCATTCATTCATTTGCAAATCAGCCCTTCGCTTTAAAATTATTTCTGATCTTTAACCGTCCACCTATTTATAAGACTTGATAACTTGAAATTGTCATTAGCCAATAATCATTCTAAACAGCCAGGTTTTCTAATCTGATCATATTTAGGCACCAAAACAAGGTACCTTTGTACTTAATGCACTCAGGGCTCTTTCCCATTTCTCTCAAACTATCTCTTATTTTGTTATTTTGCTTTATGATTAATCCTTATTCTGGCATGTCCCGTGGCTGTGCTATCGCAGGGGAGTAGGAAACACGAACTCCCCAAATGCGAATGACACATTGGCTCTTTCTGTTTGCTCCATTACCAGTAGAGGCTCTGCCCACATTTTCTTGAGGGCAGGAATGGAGTCTCCCCATCCTAGCCAATTACAAATGCAGTCATTATGGCTGCATTTTGAAGCTCCAATTCAAAAGTGGCTCCTGTGGTTAGGATGCTGGGTTGGAGGTTAGCAAGCCCGCAGGTCAAATTTAATTCAGCTCTATAGTTGCACCCACTGTCGCTCCGTAGTTTGTCAAACAGCCACAAGGATGAATGGGAGAATTCTTACGGAGGGGGAGAAGCTCTGGAGTGCTGGAGAGTCTTCTGTTGCCAGTGAGGCATTCAGATACCGGTTCCACCACAAAACCGCGCTCGACTAAACCGCGTCCGACTAAACTGCGTAGCTGACATCATCAACAGGGCGACAACAGCGCGGAGACAGAAGCACGCTGTAAACCCTAAACCTAAAATTAACCCCTAAACCTAAACCTAACCCCCCCTAAACCTAATCCTAAACCTAACCCTTAACTTAACCCTAAACCTAACCCTTACCCTAACCCTAAACTTAACCCTAACCCTTAACCTAACCCTAAACCTAACCCTAAAGCTAACCCTTACCTTAAGTTGAATTGGCTTGCTTTCAAAGCGCTATTTAAAGCGCCCTTCTTTCTCCGCGCTGGCTGTTGTCGCCCTGTTGATGACGTCAGCGACGCAGTTTAATCGGGCGCGGCTTAGTCGAGCGCGGTTTTGACGGGTCACGTCAGATACCAAGGTCAAGTTATGAAATATTTGAGCAGCGCTGACAATTTTTTGCCTAAAACGAAAGAACTTCACCCAACTTTATTTTATTTTTAAAAGTCGACAGGGTCTTATTTTTTTTACCACCATCTCCTCCAAAATAAGCACTTGGCCTTATTTTCGGGAACATTTTATTATTTTTGAAGTGCGGGAAGCGGCGAGCAGCCTCATGGCTGCTGCTGTGTTGCAATATTTTCAGGGAGGGCTTATTTTAGCGCACGCACTCAAAAGCCCGATTTGGCTTATTATCCAGGGAGGTCTTATTTTCAGGGAAACGGTGTACATGTTTTGCGTGTTTATGAGGTAAATTTCAACATCAGGCTTGCATTTAAATTTAAGCAGGAAGGAAAATTTATAGACTTTCTCACATGTGATTCCAAATTCATGGCGTAATTTGACTTCCATAGAAATATTGGAGTTGATAGCAATCATCAATCGATATCGCTCACCTTATATTATTTCCCCTTCTATTGTATTCCATTTGGATTTCACCATTCTTAACCCTATTATATTATAGAGAACAGGAAGTTCCTGTTCGTATTGTATTGTATAAATGTGATGTACGTCTAATTTTTGTGTGTATTTTACATGTTTGTTAATAAAAATATTTTTTTAAAAAAAGAAATATTGGAGTTGAATAGGAATAGAGTGTTAAGATTTTTTTCCCTCCTCTGCAATCCAACAATGGGAACAACTATATGTGCTAAAAAATATCCTATTTATCCTTTTTTGGAAAGGAAATCTATGAACTAATGAAAATAATAATTGCTCTTTTATAGCAATGTAAAATGCATTTAACAATTTATTCCAATTCATTATTTTCTATATTTTACCCTTATAAGTGATAGTTTAGCAAACATAATGCTAGAGTAAGATTGGGAAAATTTGTATTCCAGTGTCCATAATTTATATTTCTTAGCTAATCTAGATATAGGTAATCTTCCCTGGGTATTGTGAGATAAAATGGAGAACAACATCTTTATGTCCCTGTGCTTCTTAAAGAAAGACATAAAGCATATGCAATCAATTAATGTCATAATAGATAGTATTAACCATTTTAAATAGAAAAGTGAATTTTTTTTTTAAAATAAAAAGGAGGCTGAGGAGCCAAGGTGGCGCAGTGGTTAGAGTGCTGTACTGCAGGCCACTTCAGCTGACTGTTATCTGCAGTTCAGCGGTTCTAATCTCACCGGCTCAAGGTTGACTCAGCCTTCCATCCTTCCGAGGTGGGTGAAATGAGGACCCAGACTGTGGGGGCAATATGCTGACTCTGTAAACTGCTTAGAGAGGGCTGAAAGCCCTATGAAGCGGTATATAAGTCTAACTGCTATTGCTATTGCTATGTAGTTTTCTGTTTAAAAAATGCTGAACCCCTATTGGTGAACTATGAACTATAAGTGGCCCAGAGGGAGGAAAGGTTTTTTTTTTATCTATGTGGGTTTTCATGTCAAAATCCCAGAACCGGATCTTCTTCTGCTATATCTAGATCACAGGTGTCAAACTCACCATGTCACATTGCCATCACGTGATGTCTTCTGGCATTTTTCCTGTTCGCGGAGCTGGGATGGGCATGGCCTGCATGTGATACATCCAGCTGGTGGGCCTCCATTTTGACATCTTTGATGTAGATCACAGGTAGTCAACCTTTTTATACATACCATCCACTTTTGTATCTCTGTTAAGTCGTAAAATTTTCTAACCACCCACCGGTTCCACAGTAATGGTGATTTTATGAAAACCTAATGAAAATGTTTTTAAATAATGCTATGAATTTTTTTTAAAAAGTCAATTAAATTAAAACAAAAAGGAAAGTACTTCAGTATCGGACAAAACCCCTACCGCCCACCATGAAAGCTGGAACGCCCACTAGTGGGTGGTAGGGATCAGGTTGACTACCACCGATCTTTCAATAAAGCCACACTCTTAGTACTTAAAATGTGGTCTAGGGGTTAAGACACCAGGCTAAGAAAGCAAGGGATTATGAGTTCAAGTCCTGCCTTAGCCATGGAAGCCAGCTGGGTAACCTTGGGCGGGCCACTCTCTCACTCTCAGCCCACCTCACTTCATACGGGTGTTGTTGTGGGGAGATAGGAGGAGGAAGTTGTGTTGGATATGTTCAGCTTGCCTCTTTTTTCTTCCACCAGACATTGCCTTTCTTCAGACCTAGCTCCATGGAAAACAAATAAAGGAATAATAAATAAGCTAACGATCTCTGAAGGTAATTTTGCTAGTTCAGACAAGATTGTGAAGCAATCTCAAGTCTCTTGATTCCAAATCTTCTGATTCTGCTCCAATTTCCTTTTTCGCCTAACACATAAAATAATATGATGATTCCTTAGTTTCTCACGTGGAAGGAAACCATACGCTGGTTCTCCCAGGGCGTTTTCTGGAAAGTAATATGAGAAAAAACATTTGATGGCTCGTTAAAAAACATATCATCGGCCCAACCTTGTGCATGGCTTCCAAAAGATACGTTTCCATGAGTTACCTCCAGTTCAGTGCACATAAGGTTCCTTTGTTCATTGCTTCCACAAAACCTGTTGCATGTTGCTTGTGGATGGGAAAAGGGAGGCAGATTGTAGAACCACTAATAGCCTAAGAAAATGTTCTCAAGGAAGACATCAGACAAGAGATGGCTAAAATATTGGCATATCTTAAAGATCATTCAAATGAGAGATATAAACGAGACTGGAAAAAATGGATTGACTATATACAAAACAAATACGGGACTAAGAAATTCCAGTTAGCCTATGCTTAAGATCAGGAATGATTTAAATTGTTTAAAGTTAGCTTAGCAAGAAGAAGCTAAGATCAATGTAGAGATGTTATTAATCATATATATATATATATATATATATATATATATATATATATATATATATATATATATATATATATATATATATATATATATATATATATATATATATATATATATATATATATATATATATATATATGTTATATTTTATGCTGATAAATAAATAAATAAATATCAGCATAAAATATAACAAATGTAACAAAAAGGCAACAGTAAAAAATATTGGGTTTCTGTCTGGATGGTCTCTTGTGACGAGCCGAAGACAGAGAGTGGAAGTGTGACCTTCCTCCCATATTTGGGCATACCAGGGGTTGTGACTTTAAATATATATATAGTTAAAAATCTATACCATGTACGGGCTCTGGGAAGTCGGGGGGGGAGGGAGGTGGGGGGTTGGGGGTAGAGTGGAGGGAGGGAGGGATATATACTAGGTTAGATTTCAATGTAATGTGACTTCACATGTATACTGTTTTTCTATAATTTCTCTGTAAAAATAGGATAAGTTAAGTACACTGACAGTGGAAATACACCAAGGGGAGGAGGAGTGGGATAGAAGAAAGACGGGTAGAGAGGGACGGGAGAGAGGATGGGAGGGAGGGTGAGAAGGAAGGGAGGGAGTGGATCGGGAGAGAGGAGTGGTAGAGGGGGAGGGGAAGTAGGGTAGAGGGGGATGATGGAGGGAAGATAGAAAGTTGGAGGGGGTGGAAGAAAGAGATGTATGGAGAGTGGAAGAGGTATATTGGGTTTGTATTTTTTGGGGTATTGTTGACAAGAGGAATTGCTGCGATTATTGTTTAATGTTGTATGGCGCCGGCTATGCACAGTATATATGTGAGTGTATGAAAATGAAAAAATGGAAAATAAAAACTTTTAAACAGAAAGAAGACATCAGACACTGTAAGTTCGGTCTCAATTCTTTGAGAGTTCAGTCAGTAGCAGCCTAATAAAAACATGACAAAGGCTCCACCTGCTGTGTTTCTGAAGATCACCAGCTTCCTAATAAGAATATTAGATCAGGTAAAAAAAAATATGTGTATGGCTAATAAATAATACAAGCATATTCATTCAGGTAGCCTTCAAACCTTGCCTCGGGAAAGATAAAAATCATCGTTGTTGAGTTAATTAATGTTCTCTATACTCCATGGTGGCTCAGTGACTAAGATACTGAGCTTGTCGATCAGAAAGGTCGGCAGTTTGGTGGTTCGAATCCCTAGCACCGCGTAACAGTGAGCTCCCGTTACTTGTCCCAGCTTCCGCCAACCTAGCAGTTCGAAAGCCATGTAAAAATGCAAGTAGAAAAATAGGAACCATCTTTGTTGGGGAAGGTAACAGTGTTTTGTGCACCTTCGGTGTTTAGTCATGCCGGTCACATGACCACAGAGACGTCTTTGGACAGCGCTGGTTCTTCGGCTTTGAAACAGAGGTGAGCACCGCCCCCTAGAGTCGGGAACGACTAGGGTGTATACGCAAGGGGAACCTTTATACTCCAAAGTTCACTTTATCTTAATCCAGTCCTTTTCATAAACGAAACAGGAGAGTATGCATGGAAAAAAAGGGGTTCACCATATATGCATGGATTCGTAGTAAAAACAAGATGAAAACAGGTAGAAAGAAACGATATACATCAGCAGTCCCCAAACTTTCCAGCTTGGCGTACTGGTGGGGGGGAAAGGAGAGGGGATGGTTCTGAGTGGTAGGCACCCTTGAGTGTGTGCAGCTCCAGTTGCACAAGTGACGGCACGCATACCTGCCACTCAGTGGTGGGTTTCCAAAAATGGAAGCTCTTCTGTAGGTGTGGCCTGCTTTCCGGGTCCACTGGTGGAACCTCTTCTAACCGGTTCGGTAGATTTGATGAACCGGTTCTACCGAATAGGTGCAAACTGGTAGGAATCCACCTCTGCTGCCACTCATGCAAATAGAGCTTCATGCACAAGCATGTGCACTTGCCATTTACACAAGTGGAGGTGCATGCATGAACTGGTCTGGTTCCGAATGGGCCATGGCTCAGAGCCGTGGCCCATGGTTTGGGGACCCCTGGTATACGTGGATTGTTCTGAATACGGAACAAAACGTTTCGTTTCGCTGATAAGCCTACAATTTAGTGTTCTATATGAATCAATCCAATTTCACTTTGGCAAACCATGGTTAAATCTTCCCTCCATATAATACACTATCTGAAGCCAGGCTCAGAATAATTATTCTCAGCTTGTCTTCTAAAGTGAAAGAGGGGCCAACGTCGCAATGGTACGGACGTGCGGTCTCAATGCTCCGAGACTGCCGCTGATACTTTTGCCGCTGGGTGATCCAATAGGACCTAAACTGTCCCGAAGAGACGGTGAACAGGAAGACTACGTCTTGCTGATCTCAGGGACCCCGCAAAGTCCCCGATTGATCCAAGAGAAAGTTTTCAAGCTGGCGACAAAAGGCAGCCTAGGCTGATGAAGTTTGGACGGCTCCGGAACGAAAGGAAACGGAAAGAGAAAGTGTGTCCATCTGATGAGGAATCCTTTCTGTTTTGAAAAAGACTGCCCCAAAAAACTTCTTTTTTTATGCTAAATTAAATCCTTAAGCAGAAGTAAGCGGCGAAATTGACCTGCATTGGATTGTTTTGGTTAGTATGCTTTTTTTCCCCTTTTGTAATTACACTTTGTGGACTGAAGTGCTCGCAACTTTTTTTTCTCTCCTCTTCTTAAAGTGAACAGACTGGTTTTTCTTCTTCGACTTTTTCTTGCTTTATTTTTTAACTTAAGGATTAAAATATCCTTCTCTACTCTAACAAAAGTTTCTATTATTTGCTATTAAACTCCATTTAAGAACTTTGTTTCCCTTAAGCCCGAGACAACATCAGAGAGTGAAAGGAAGCAATACTGCCACTTGGAGGCTAGAGTTTCTGAAACTACGCATTCGTTCCTGTTTCTCCTTTGATTTCACGGTCTTTGTACTTCAAAGTTCTGTAATTAAAAGTGATAAGAGCCAAGGGCACAAAGTGTTTACACAGCTGAACTCTGAGAGCCTTATCGGCACTGGGAGAGGGGGAAAAACGGAACCTCTTTCTTGTGAAGATTACAAATGATTTTGTGTTTAAGCTAAATATATATTCATTCAACATCCAAAATGCCACAGTCGCCCATATTTATTCTCAAACCAGGCGATTCAAACTTTTTTAAAATGAAAACAATACTGTCAAATGTATCTCTATATGAAACTTCTTTGTTATTATTCCTATAAAACTGGGGTTAGAGTAATAAGGTTTTTTTTTAATCAACACATAAACATATTGTAGAATATTTGAGTTTTATTTTCAAAGAAAATGACACCAGTTGGCAATGGATTTAGATTACTGACAGCTGTTAAAATATTGCTGCCCCTTAAACATCTGAGCCAAGTATTGTAGTTTGTAGTTTTTAATCAGGATAAAACCAATTTGATAAAGTTCAGCGATTCCATTAATAGTTCAGAACATTAATTAATAATGTTTTGAGGATGCTAGTGCCCCATCATTGAACTTGATTTCAACTTTTAGAAACAACTGAGTAATGAATGTGAACGATTGATCTTTGGCGTCAACTCAGTTTGTAAGTATCCTTACAATGCTTCCATCCATGGTGAAGCAAATTGAACTCAAATCAAGAACAGTTACAGAAGTATTCTCTTGATCACAGAAAGGTCACTCTACTCGTAAACTTGCACAATGAAGAAAGAAAGCTCACATTTCCCGAAAGAGGAGGAGGAATCGGTTAGTCTGTTACCTAGGCAACAGTACTCCCCTGAAGCTCCCTACAATGCAGCCAAACAGGTAAAACTGACTGACAAACAGAATCCAAGAAGTAACCTGTGGAGCACACATCCAGTGTGAAAAAAAACCATGTTATTTATAAGTGTGGTTTTGCTCTGAAACACACACACACCTCTCACTTCCCAAATGTAGTGTCAATGTTGCAGATGGACAGGATGAGAAGGAATATATTTGCTAGCAAGACCTCATTCACTCTTCCTCTTTGTACAAGCGATCTTTCATGCAGACAATTCACTGAAATTGAATGAACAGTTTTCATCATAAACAGGTCCCTGATTGGTCTTCTAGGTGTTGCCGAACTCCAATTCCCTTCTGCCTTCCTCAACATGGAAAGAGAAATTTTAAGAGGTGGGATCCAATGTCTTCAAGGCCATCCCCTGCATGTCCCTGGCTTAAATGAACAATGCTATGTAAACTCTTCCCACACATTATTTACCCATGCATCTAATTGATCATGGAACGAGAAAGGAATTATTTACATGTTGGGTGACTGTTGTGGCCCGGCAGGAGCTGTTGCAGCTGCCGCCAGACTCCGACAGCGAGGGGTCTTATGAGTCGGCCCTGGAGGAGGTGGAGGACCCTGGACAGGGTTCCGACTCCGAGCAGGGCGAGGAGAGACTGGTTGGTCACCAGGTAGTGTCTGAGTCTTGGATCAGTGGGGAGGAGACAAGGGAGATTGATCCAGCAAACACCTGTGAGTTGTTCCGGGAGGCACGCCATCGAAGGGCTACTCGGCATCAAGAACAACGGTGTAATTACAAGAGGTGATTACCCTCAGCTGATGCTCATTAAGATCCTCTCCTGATTATAAAAGAGACTGCTTGTGCCACGCCTTTCTGCAGAAGTCAACGTTAAGGACTAACAAGAAACAAACTTGGCAGGCTGGATTGCTGCCAGAGTTTGTTTGCATTGCTGCCACGTTTTGTAGGACTTGCTGCCAGAGTGCTTATCTCCTTGTTTATGTGGCTTGCAGCCAACGAGAGTCTGGACTGATTAAAAGAAACCTTCTCATTTACGTTGGTTTCGACTTTCGTTCCTGGACGGAGGGGGGGGGGTTAGAACAGGTGACACTATGCAAGTACAAAATATACAATTGTATGTTGCAATCAATTTCTCTGGATTGCTTTTTAAAAAAACGTTTGTGGAATTGTTTTCATTTCTCCACGGGAATATATTCTTAGCGGGAGCTTCTGATTCTGCAGAAGCACACGGGAACAAGTCAATCTGGTAACAATTTAGCCCGTTCACGGTGCTCTGTTGATACGCAACAAAATGGACTCCGCTCCAAAATAGCGACTCACTAAAACAAGAAAAACTTTTTTTAAAAAAGGATCACCCGCCTTTATTTGCCCTTTTTCATTTTTGCCACCTTCTCTTTCCGCTTCTTTACGTGCTTCGGGGTCTTGTGTTTTCTCCTCTCCCTTTGAGCTTCTTTGACTATTTTCTTCCTTTCCTGGAAAAAATACAGCCAAGTATGAAACATCAATTGAGCAAAAGACCAAAAGAAGAGCAAGGACATTTATATAGAGATGGACACTCAGAGCAGCCTCTCCGATTTGTGCATCTTGTTCCATCTTTGATGATAGGGGGAGAAATGTTAGCCCCCTCAGAGAGGGCCCGCAATCTGGGCGTCCTCCTGGATATGCGGCTTAGTTTAGAAGAACACCTGATGGCCGTGACCGGGGGGGGGGGGGGGGGGCTTTTACCAGGTTCGCCTGGTACGTCAGTTGCGCCCCTTCCTGGATCGGGATGCTCTGTGCACAGTCACTCATGCCCTTGTCCTTTCTCGCATGGACTACTGTAACGCTCTCTACATGGGGCTGCCCTTGAAGAGCACCCGGAGGCTTCAACTGGTCCAGAATGCGGCTGCGCGGGTTATCATGTTGCGCCCCTTTTAGGCGGCCTGCACTGGTTGCCGGTTGTCTTCCGGGTGCGATTCAAGGTACTAATTATGACCTTTAAAGCGCTCCATGGCTTAGGCCCAGGATACCTGCGAGACCACCTACTGCCACCGGTAGCCTCCCACCATCCAGTGCGATCCCACAGAGTTGGCCTCCTCAGGGTGCCGTCGGCCAGACAGTGTCGGCTGGCGACCCCCAGGGGGAGAGCCTTCTCTGTGGGAGCGCCTTCCCTCTGGAATGAGCTGCCCCCGGATCTTCGTATAATCCCCGACCTCCGGTCCTTCCGACGTGCCCTAAAAAGTTGGCTTTTCCATCAAGCCAGCCTGGCCTGAACAAAACAAAATAAATTATTGATCATTGTTAATTTTAATTCGATTTTTAAAAAAAAATGTTATTGTCATTTCTAATTGGGTTTGCTTGGGATATTCTATTTAATTATTTTTTTTTAACTTTTGTATTATGTGTTTCTTTTAATGTTGTACACCGCCCTGAGTCTTTGGGAGAAAGGCGGCATATAAATCTAATAAACCAAACCAAACCATACCAAGAAAGCTGTCCCACTAACCTTTTTGTCAACACCTGTTTCAGCTACTTGGTCTTTAGGAAGCTTCAGGTCTTCCTGTTCCTTACAACTTGAGTCTGAATTGTCAGAGCTGTCATCCTCATCCTCATCATTAGAATCCGCCTCATCGTTATCATTTTCAAGGAGTGCAGGCACCTACAACGAACCGAAAGATTCATTTTTTTTCCTTCGGTCATTGACAGTCTTTCCATCAGAAATTCTTTGGATACGTGAAGTTCAGCCTTCACAACCTTCTCCGAGAGCTGAATATTACTGGAAGCCGACTACGCGTTTGCTTGGTTGCGTTGCAACTGTCTTATGGTTTAGTTTTATTCTTATTCCAGGCTCTGCGGAATCGCGATCCCACCTTCGTCGCCAGTGTTAAATATGTTGAGGGAAAGAAGCAGGAGCCATGGAATCAGAGAGTAAGATGTTTATTGCGAGATGACAGCGATTCAGAATCTGTTACAACGGTCACTGTATTTATACCCTCAGGTACCAACTGTCATTTAACTGTCACTAGAACCTCCAATCACAGGCTGTGCTGTGTCCAGCCAATCAGGGCGCAGCACAGGCTGTTGCTGGGTATACAATACCGACGTCCAAGACATACAAAGAATTCCAAAAGATTGCTCAAAGTTGGATTTTAAGAACGCAAGGACAGCCAAAGGAGAAACTATATGTTTGAACCATTTAACAGAGCTAACAAAAATCTTCTATAAACTCAAACTACCCAATATTTTACCAGTATTATTGATGTAAAGACGAGATATTTTGGCAACAAAAGAGCTTTAAGCTCTTGTTCTAACTGTAGAAACATGGAGCAACAGAATCATAATCAAGAAAGTTGGAAACCAGGAGGAAGATCCAATTTGCAGCTTTCAATCAGGGTTTTTGTTACATCTGTAGGCAGGTGACCAGCAAGGATATTCCAAAATCAGTTAAAGAATTAAAAATAACTAGCCATAAGTCTAGATTTACAAACACTGATATTATATTTGCATATCATTTTAAGTCACACTAAGATTGGGCTTAGCATGATCCTGAATCTAAACTCTAGTCAGGAGAGGTTTAACTGTAATCTGAATAAAGATAATCCTCGCTTTACATGTTTCTTTACACTGAAAAGAGTGACTTATCACCATTTTTCTATTTCATATTTTCATATTTACAACCACTGTAATATCCCCGGGGTCCCATGATCAAAACTGAGATGCCTGGCAACTGACTCATATTTATGATGGTTGATTACATGTCCTGGGGTCATGTAATCTCCCGTGACCTGACAAATGCGCGCACGACAAAAGCGCGCTGACAAAACCGTGGTGTGAAAACCGCGACGTCATACATGCGCCAACAACGTGCCGACAAAACCACGCCCACAAAAGCGCGATTTCAGTTAAGGTAAGGGCTAGGGTTAGAGTTAGGGTTAGGTTTAGAACTCGTGTTTATTACTTGCTTGTTGAAGGCGTGCTTCTGTCGGCGCGCTGTTGTCAGCGCGCTTCTTCGCTCATTCGTCAGCGCGATTTAGAACTCGCGGTTTTCTCGCCGCGGTTTCGTCGGCGCGCTTTTGTCCAGCGCGCATTTGTCGGTGAACCATAATCTCCTGGGGTCAACAGGGAAGCCAGACTCGCACAACAATCCTGTTCCTAACTTAACCACTGCAGTGAATCACTTAACAACTGTGGCAAGAAAGGTCGCAAACTGGGGCAAAAAATATAATAAATGTTTCACTTAGCAACAGAGATTTTGGGCCCAATTGTGATTGTAAATCAAGGACTCCCTTTATTACTGAAGAACACAGTCCTGGAATAGCACCCTCTTACCTTTTGAATCCCAGATAAATCCTTCTTTAATCCTGTTACTGTCTGGTACAGAATCTGTGCAAAAACAAAGAATAACAGCAAAACAATCGGAATGTGGATTTTTCAAATCTTTGGTCAACGATCATAATAAAGATCTGACTTACACTATACTACATTCTAGTGAAAGAGAAAGCACCAATTACTTCACCAAAAGTTATTTGCTGCTGTTACCATTCAACATGCTTCTGGAGCTATAGGCATTACATTCTGAGTTTCTGTCCAAATCCCCCCTCCCCCCCCCCCCCAGGGGTGGGTTTCTCGCCCCGTTCCAACCGGTTCGGTTGGAACGGGGCCGGCAGCATCCTCATACACGCGCGCAGTGCACGCATGCGTACTAGTGTCTGTGCGATGCTCCAGCTGCTCCTGGAGGATCGTGCAGGCGCTGTATGCGTCCTGCGCATGCGTGGAAGCACAGAACTCGTCAAAACCGGGTAAGGAGCGCGGGTGGGCAGTTCCTGGAAGTTACTTACTTCTGGGTTCGCCGACCAACCGGTTCGCGGGGACCGCCGCGAACCGGTTGAAAACCCCCCCTGCCCCCCCCTCAAATTATTACTCCAATATTTTTATAAACCAAATGATTCTTTAAAAAGGAGAAATGACAAGAGATTAATTTTAAAATTAACTTAAAACTCTTAATAGCAAATTTGTTGTTTTCACTGTCATTATTAAAGTGACTTTAGTGGGGTGTCCAGAGGTTCAAGAGGAAAAGATAATTGTTACAACTCTTCCTCATTCCATAGTTTTGTATTTCTCATGAAAATCTGTACAATGCTGGAACCCTTTGGGGCAGCAAGAGAAACAAATACAGGGAGTACAGGGAGAAAAATTGACTTTTTAAACACTTCTATTCTGCCAAATCCAGTCTAAAGAGCCGAGGTGGCGCAGTGGTTAGGGTGCAGTACTGCAAGCCACTTCAGCTGACTGTTATCTGCAGTTCAGCGGTTCTAATCTGACCGGCTCAAGGTTGACTCAGCCTTCCATCCTTCCGAGGTGGGTGAAATGAGGACCCAGACTGTGGGGGCGATATGCTGACTCTGTAAACTGCTTAGAGAGGGCTGAAAGCCCTATGAAGCGGTATATAAGTCTAACTGCTATTGCTATTGCTAAACATCTGCCGGTTTTTATGGCCAACCATAACATAATACTTTCTATGCTGTCTTGATTCCCAACAACTCTGGGCATAGCCCTTATGTTCAGGCCACTCTGAATCCAACCCAATATGTAATGTGATACACTAATCAATTTCACGTAGATAAATAAGCATATTTCTCAGTGGTGGGTTTCAAAAAAAATTAGAACCTCTTCTGTCGGTGTGGCCTGCTTTGTGGGAGTGGCTTGCCGACCTTGTAACCAGGTGGGAATGACTTGCCAGCCATGTGACTGAGTGGGAGTGGCTTGGCAGTCATGTGACTGGGTGGGCGTGGCCATCTTGTAAAATGTGGTGAAACTCATTTAACAATGCTCTTGCTTAGCAACCAAAATGTTGGCTCAGAAACTCTGGCATTTGAAGCACGCAAGTCTTAAAGCTGTCAAGTTACAAGACCCTTGCACCCCTAACCTTCTAGAAAAAAAACCCCCAGGGGTGTTCAAACTTGACAGCTTTAAGACTTGTGGACTTCAACTCCCAGCATTCCTCCTCTCGCTCTTCATCTTGATGATGTGCGGACGGGCGGGGGGAGGGAGCTGGAACCAGTTCTAAACAGCACTGTAGATTTGTGGAACCTCTTCTATAGAAGAGGTTAGAACTGGCAGGAACCCACCCCTGATATTTTTTTAGATGTCCAGTCAATCCAGTATTGCTTACATTATCTTGCTGCACACTGAGGGCTGAATCTTCTTCCTTCAGCTTCATCATTATGTCGACATCTCTCTCATAGTTCTTAACGTCTGTCAGAGTCCTAGGGATATAGGCTTTCCTGAACACCTAGCAAGGAGAATTAAGCATGATTTAAACTATAAATCACTTGTGACATTTTCTGATTAGCTAAGAAAGGAGGAGGTCATAGGTCTTTCAATCGTATGCTTGCCAGGATGGACTAAAGTGTAAATCAGATTCATTTTTGAAAAAGCAGAAACACGTTTAAGAGCTGTAGAAGCTTCCTGGATGAGAAGCAAAACGTCTTCAAAGAAAAACCAAGAAAGTCTTGAAAAAGCACCTTTGGGTTTAAGTGGCTTTTTTTCTGAAATCCTTTTGTAAGTGTAGATGGAACCATTCCGATATAGAAAGAAACATCCTGTATTAACCATATTATACTCTTTCATTTAATCTATTACAAATTAAAGGTATTTTCTTAGAGCCAAAAAAAAAAAAAGAACCACAAAAATTATGGCGTTCAAGAAGAGACTTAAGTAAAATCTACTTCCATGATGGAGTGTTTATTGCCTTTTATTAATGATTTAAACATAAAATTTATAACAGAGGAATAAATTACTGCAATTATTTGAAGGCTATAAAAATCGTGGCACGACAAAACCGCGGTCCACTAAAGCGCGCCCGATTAAAGCGCGTACCTGACATCATCAGCAGCGCGACAAATACGACCGCGGAGAAAAAAGGGCGCTTTAAAAAGCGCTTTTAAAGCAAGCCGATTCACGTTAAGGTAAGGGTTAGGTTTAGGGTTAGGTTAAGGGTTAGGGTTAGGTTTAGGGTTAGGTTAAGCGTTAGGGTTAGGTTAAGGGTTAGCGTTAGGTTTAGGGTTAGGTTTAGCGTTAGGTTAAGGGTTAGGTTTAGGGTTAGGTTTAGGTTTACGCGTTAATTTTAGCTTTACCGCTCACAGCGTGCTTTTTTCGTCGCGCTGTGATGACGTCAGGTACGCGGTTTCGTCGAGCGCCCTTTAGTCGACCGCGGTTTTGTGGTGGAACCATAAAAATACAGACTCTGCTGAAACCTTTGATGAAAATAAACATATTCCTGAGTATTATCAAAATGCAGAGGTTCTTTCAGAAGAGACATGGTGCATTTATTTAGTCCACTGGCTTACCTCTTCATCTACATTATTCTGATTGGATATTTCTTCCACTGTTCTCTCAGATGCAATTTCCATAACCTATAAAATATTGAGAAATAAATTCCTAACGTTGGAAAACTCATTCAAAAGAGCTAGTTAGGTTCTTTGACACTTGCCTTTTCCAAGGTGGTTTTTCCCCCCCCCCTAAGCACAATTTCCACCAAGTTCTTTTTAGCAAGATTTATTGAGATGGACGGTTTAGAAGGATTCCCAGCAACGAATGGTGTTTAATTTGGAAGCAGTATATCTTCTCGCACACTGGGATGGCGATACTCTACTTCTTTAACTGCCTTCTGCAAGGAAACCATTTTCTTTTCAATAGTAATAAAATTTGCGACTAGTTGTTTATCAGTCTGGGAACCAATTCTGAAGAGAATGACGTATATTCTTCCATCCAAGTGTTAATGCCTCTTTTAAAAAAAACCTGATGTTGTATAGTTCATTGTTACTAGATCATTGGCTACATAACTGACCTGGAAAAACAGGACCTTTGAAGGGTATTGGAAGGAATTTGCTGCTTCATTTATGGGGTTGTGCCAGGTTCACCGACAAATGCGCCCCGACAAAACCGCTTGGAAAAAACCGCGAGTTCGAAATCACACCGACGAATGAGCACAGAAGTGCACCGACAGAAGCGCGCTCTAAACCTAACCCTAAACCTAACGCTAAACCTAACCCTTACCCTAACCTTAACCGTAATCGCACTTCTGTCAGCGCTCTTTTGTCTACGCGCTTTTGTGGGCGCGCTGTCGACGTCGCGGTTTTATCGCCACAGTTTTGTCGGGCGCGCTGTTGCCGGGCGCGCATTTGTCAGGTCACGGTTGTGCCACACATATCAGAATGCTCAGGATACAAAATCCCAAACTGGCAAATGTCAATCAATTGCTCAGTCAGAAGCAAATGCAGATGGATCTTATTATGTAAAGGACAGATTGTGGGGGAGCTGGCTTGCAATTAATTACTGGAGAATCTAGTATTTTTAGTATGGCACACGACTGGGAGCGCACTGTATTAATCAGAGCTGACTTGCCAACTGTGCCTTTTCTGAAGCAGATAGAAAGGACATCAGCCAACCATACTTATCATTTCTAGACTAAAATATTGCAGTGCATTAAAAGTGGTCCGTGAACTTCAACTAGGCTAAAATGTGGAAGTTAGATCTTTTTTTTTTGAAAGCTGCAGATAAGGATACATTTAAATTCTATAACAGATTCATTGGATCTTGCCCAGAGTAGCTTTTGCTTAATAGATAATGCCACTTTTGACCTTTAAGATTGTTAATGCGTCACATTCGGTACAATGAACTACTGCACACCAATAGCAATAGCAATAGCAGTTAGACTTATATACCGCTTCATAGGGCTTTCAGCCCTCTCTAAGCGGTTTACAGAGTCAGCATATTGCCCCCAACAACAATCCGGGTCCTCATTTTACCCACCTCGGAAGGATGGAAGGCTGAGTCAACCCTGAGCCCGTGAGATTTGAACAGGCGAACTGCAGAACTAGCAGTCAGCTGAAGTAGCCTGCAGTGCTGCATTTAACCACTGCGCCACCTCGGCTCTATTGGGCACCAATGAACTACTGCACAGCTTCCTTAAGTCCATCAGACTGCCTGGCCCATGGCAGTTCACTTAATTCCACTTAATTTTAAGCCAAATGAGAAGCTGGCAGTCTGTAGCTCATCAGCACGCGAAATCATCTTTATCTCCAAGAATCTCCCTGGATTCCAGATAGCCCCAGAAGCTTTTGATCAAGTCAGCCGCTGCAGATAGAGTAGATAGATGGGTACCACTTGGGTGGGCAACTTAACAGGGACATGAAAGGAATTCCAAAGGGGGGGGGTCTCCCAGGCAATGATAGTGTCACCATTCAACCCTTTGAATTATGAGGCGCTTCGGTGCTCCCGACATGACTATAGTAGCATTAGTAGCAGAAAACAGATGTGTTTCTTCCCACAACAGCTTTGGTTGCAAGTGGGAAAGGACATTTTCAAGAGATTCACTTCTTTCAGATCTCATAAACAAGATGGGAAAAATCAGTTTTTATAGCATGTTATAGAAAGTTTCAAGGAAGCCAGCTCCTCTTAGCCACAATAAACAAATACTTTTCCCTCACAAATAGTATTTTAGGGACAATATCAATACAGATAGTCTCATTTATTTAAACCCTACCTTTATTATTTTTTACAAATAACTCAAGGCAAAGAACTGTCAGCTCCTCTTCATTAATTAATTAGGAAAGAAAGACCACGAGACTCCATGCGTGGAAATCAGGTATACTTTTACTAATTAAGAATGATTAAAGGCAAAGCATAGCGAAGTCTGGATATTAAGGCGCGAAAGCGATTGATATATAGAAGAACCCATTCCCCACCCCTTGGCATCACAGTCCCAGTCCAATCATAATTCTTGCAAGTGTCAGGTGTGAGATAACTTCAAAAGGCATCACGAAGATGGAATGTCGGTGCCGTTAGTCCTGGCGGGAAACACCCACGCATGCATAGTCCGATCAGTCGGTGAAGTCCAGAACCTTCCTCCAGCACAATGAGTAACCCCTCCCAAATACCATGCCCTCCCTCCCCGTTTCATGGCAGCCGAAGCGATAGCAATGCAGAGGCTGACAAGAACACAATAGTCCTTATTTAGCTACTGTATTTAGTAGACATTCAGTTATGACAGTGATGAAAAAGTAACTTTATGACCAATGCTTGTAATTATGACTTGCAGGCCTATAAAGTGAAGGAAGTAAGATCATAAGCATAATTTCACTTAATAACCCTTCACTTAAATGCTGAGTTGTTGTTCCCAATGGTTCGCCGACAAATGCGCGCCCGACAAAACCGCCGTGACAAAACGGCAAAATCGAAAGCGTGCCCAAAAGCGCGCCATCGAAAAACGCGAAAACAACGGTAACAACCCTAATCCTTACCCTAAACCTAACCCTAATCTAAAAACCTTAATCGCGCTTTTGTGGGCGCGGTTTGGTCGGCGCGCTTTAGCGGGCGCGCTTTCGACTTCGCCGTTTTGTCGTGGCGGTTTCATCGGCGCACGTTTATCGGGTGCGCATTTGTCGGGTCACGGTTCCCAATCATGGTTGCTAAGTGAGGACTGCCTGCATGAACCTTCAACGTGTGTATTTTTTCATAGAAGGCAAATCTTCAAACCTGACCTTTTCAAGATAGGCATCCATATTCTCATTCGTAATAGATGGATCCGTGACAAATTCGAAGAGCTCTCTCACCGTCATCACGGCAACGTTGTACTTATAAAAGAAATCTACCAGAAAGGACGAAGATGATGTTAAAGTTACTATTGCTTATAAATAGTAACGCGGAGGAGAGCCTTCTCGGTGGCAGCTCCGACCCTATGGAACGATCTCCCCGTGGAGATTCGTACCCTCACCACCCTCCAGACCTTCCGCACAGCCCTCAAAATCTGGCTATCCTGTCAGGCCTGGGGCTAAGACTGTAACCCGCCCGAATGGTATGAATGTTGTGTTTTTAATTATGTATTGTCTTATATGTTAAAAGTTTGTCTCCCCCTTTGGGTTGTGAGCCGCCCTGAGTCCCCCCAGGGAAAAGGGCGGCATATAAATAAATTTCTACAATCTACAATCTACAATCTAAAATGTCAGGGTTCCAAGTAACACCCCCAATGAAAGAAGACTCCAAGTTTCTTTGAGTTTCCTCAAAGTTCCATTTTATTACAGATGTCATATTGGCGCATCTGGGAAAATCTGAATCTGAAAGTTTCCAGATTTTCCCCACCCAAGTGAAAGTTCAAGTCCCTGCCCAGCACCCACATGTCCATCACATGAGACAATCAGGCACCATCCAAAACTGGAGATGCCTCCCAGTCACACCACTCCAGATGCAGGGCAAGATGTCCTTGACGCTCTGAGAAAGGAATGTTATTTAGACTATATATTTCCCCATGCTCCATATAATCCCCCCCTCCCATTTTCCCACACCAGAAATTGTGGCAGGCCCGAAACTTTTGATGCTCCAATTCAGCTTCCAAACTTGGTGCCACAAGATGAAGTAGTTCATTTATGCGGCAGAAACTTTGAATGGCGCTACAAAAAACTTTCCTGGATAATCCATTTTTAAGCACACTCCCCCCCACTCCAAGCACATCAGAATTATGATCTTAGTTGTCATCGGGATCATTTTTAAGATTGAAATATCCAATTATGCAACTTAAATATGATCAACTCTATTGAATAGCTAAATCACAGGATTTTTTTTCTCTTTCTTTCCTCAATTTTTTTTTAATTTTTATTTTATCAATTTCATATATACATTCACAATTATATGATCTCATAACTGTTATTAATAATATGTATTTATAATAATTTTTTCCCTACAGTTGACAATATACTTGAAGATTGCTTTCTTACCATCCCATAGATCCACCTTATCTTACAACGGTCCTACTTCTTCTTCCCTCCCTCCCTCCCTCTTTCCTTCCCTCGTTTCTTCTCTCCTGCTCTCCTTCCTTTCCTGCTTCCTTCCCTCCCTCCTTCCCCCTTCCCTCCTTCTCTCCTTCTTTTCTTCTCTCCTTCTCTCCTTCCTTTCCCCCTTCCGTTCCTCCTTCCTTCTCTCCTACATTCCCTCCTTCCTTCCCTCCTTTCTTCTCTCCTTCCTTCCCTCCTTCCTTCCCTCCTTTCTTCTCTCCTTCCTTCCCTCCTTCCTTCCCTCCTTTCTTCTCTCCTTCCTTCCCTCCTTTCTTCTCTCCACAGAAGGAATATTATCTCCTCCTTACCATTGATATTGGCACAGTCTTTCCTCAGGAATTCCAAAGCATGTGGGTGATCATGTTCCACAGATTGGGACACATCTATAATATATACCTGACCACTGTGATACCTGGAAAAAGGGGAAAACATCAATACAATAAGGCATTCATTTTCAAATATATCAATTAGGGCATTGACAGAAAACATCAGGGTCTTTGGTGGACATCTGGATGAATGAATGCCACAGAGTTTTAATGGCTGTAATGAAGCTGTCGTTTTAATTAAATAATGCCAATTTAGCAAGTCATTTTCAAAGATGTTAAGACGTTGAAATTTAGTAGCTGGAGCAGCAGGGTTGTGCAATGAGCCACAACACAGAGTTGTGGTTGATAGGTTGGTGTTGTGGCCCAGCAGGAGCCGTTGGAGCTGCCACCAGACTCCGACAGCGAGGGGCCCTATGAGTCAGCTCTGGAGGATGTGGAGGACCCTGGACAGGGTTCTGACTCCGAGCAGGGCGCAGAGAGGCTTCTTTACACCTATTAGCCCTCCATTGCCGGGCATCCAGGAACAACTCCCTTGTCTCTTCCCCACTGCTCCAATGCATGACGTCAGGATCACACTCCCTTGTCTTCTCCCCACTGCTCCAAGGTTCAGGCGCCTCCTGGTGGCCAAGCAGCCTCTCTGCACCCTGCTCAGAGTTGGAACCCTGTCCAGGGTCCTCCACATCCTCCAGAGCCGGCTCATAGAGCCCCTTGCTGTCAGAGTCTGGTGGCAGCTCCAACGGCTCCTGCTGGGCCACAACACTTGATTATGCGCTTAGGCTGAATAACTGCAAGCTTCTTCATTTATGCAATAGTTTAGTTATCAACTATTCTTCACCCTGCAACACAAGAACTAATTTGAGAGCCGAGGTGGCACAGTGGTTAAATGCAGCACTGCAGGCTACTTCAGCTGACTGCAGTTCTGCGGTTCGGCTGTTCAAATCTCACCAGCTCAAGGTTGACACAGCCTTCCATCCTTCCGAGGTGGGTAAAATGAGGACCCGGATTGTTGTTGGGGGCGATATGCTGACTCTGTAAACCGCTTAGAGAGGGCTGAAAGCCCTATGAAGCGGTATATAAGTCTAACTGCTATTGCTATTGCTAATTCCGTGCAGTTCTGTCTGGGCAGAGGAGAATATGCCGTTTCTCAGGCCCGAATGCATTCAGAGAATTCACAACTCAGTAGCAGATGGCTTAAATTACATTGGGAATCCAACAAGTGTCCCAAAGAGGACACTTTCCTAACAGGCTCCCAGAGAGACACTGGCTGGAGGATATGCTTCCTGCTAAACAATACCTACCTTATCTTGAGGGAAGGATTGTAACCCCCACATAGTCATTATGCAAATAAGTCCCAAGCCCCAATGTTAAAGTTGAAAAACAAAAACAAGACATACAGCAAATTAAATTCACTGAGATCTGCATGAACAAGCTTGGCGTCCTGGTACATCCTTCTCATATACTGTATGACTTGCAGGTACAACTCTCGGGCTTTTGACTCTGATAACTGGGCATTTTTCAACAAAGGAGCAGGCCTTGGAGCAAAGGAGAAAAGAAACAAAGAATACAATGTTTATATAAAATACAACACAAATGTAACAAAGGCAGCAGTAAAAATAATGGCTTTCTGTCTGGATGGTCTCTTGTGATGAGCTGATAAACAGAGAAAGGAAGCAGTATGCCTCCTCCCATATTTGAGCATACCAGGGGTTGTAACACTAAATACATACCTATTTCCCTGGCTCAGCTGATAAAGGAGGAGAACCTTGTGGCTTAGTGGTTAACACAACTGCTTAATATGTAATACAGCACAGGTTCAAATCCCAGTAAGGGTATGGCTAGCTGATGAGAGCTAAATAGCTTGAAATAGATCTATACTAGTCTCCCTTTATTTATTTATCAGCTCAAATACAACACAAATGTAACAAAGGCAACAGTAAAAATATTGGCTTTCTGTCTGATGGTCTCTTGTGATGAGCCGATAGACAGAGAAAGGAAGCAGTATGCCTCCTCCCATATTTGGGCATACCAGGGGTTGTGACACTATATATATGTGTGTGTGTGTTTTTATTTGTGCTGATAAATAAATAAAAAGAGACTAGTATAGATCTGTTTCAAGCTATTTTGCTCTCATCAGCTAGCCATACCCTTACTTGGATTTGAATCTGGGCTATATTACATACTAGGCAGACATCTTAGCCATTAGGCCACAGGCTCTTATCCGTTATCAACGAAGCCAGGATGAAAGGTATCTATTAGATTTTTACAACCCCTGGTAAGCCCCAATTATGGGAGGAAGCTATATATATATATATATATCCAACTGTCCCCTTTCCTTAAATAAATACTGCAATCACTGTCTTTCCATAAAGAGAACTACGTAAGGCCCAAATAAACTCCCACATAAGCAGAAATATAAATTGCAAGGGAAAAACAAAACATTTAGGAGGAAAAGTGAAAAGCTCTCTCATTTTTCCTCAATGTTCGCATCGCTACATCTAAGCCTGGTGCATCAGTCAATCTGATTTGCAAATTGAACAAGACATCTTGCCTTCTGATCAAACCTCACAAATATCACAATTAGAGCCTTAAACGTACTTCCTTAAGCTTATGCACAACGAAGTCTCAATTAAACAGTTACCCTCTTAGTGAACTTCAGATGCAACAGATAAAATGGGACACCCAGACGTTAATCTTACACTCAGTAATCCAGACAGGCACTTTAAAAAAATCTGCTTATATGCCATAATTTAATTCATGCGTGCGACGATCACATTGCACAATGCGCAACAAAATGAAGAAAGCAATTTATTAAATGGACACCAAGGATGAACTCCACCCCCCTCCTCCAAGGACCTGTTAAACTGATATTTCAACTAGCATTTTAATTTAAAAGTAAGCATTAGCACTATTTAAACAAATGTTAGGTAGACTAAAAGACAAATTAAAGATGCTCAGCTGCCGAGGTCAATCTAGTTTCCAGGACAAAAATGCACTTCAGCGACTGAGTATCCTTGATTTTTATTTTTCTGCTTCAGGAATGGAACAATTAACCTATTCCGGAAAGGGTTGCAATCTTCCTGCAAAGAATAATGATTAATTTGGGGTGCTCAAATTAAATCCAGCTTCGTCACTGGAGGCTCAAGTATATTCTGTTGCCCAAATAACAATAATCAGCTTCAAGCTTTCCATGACGTGGATAGCATCACAACAGTAACCCTCCAGTTGAGTGCAAAATGTTTCAAACTCAAAACATCTACCCCATTATTTCAGGCAAAAAAGCAGCTCTTCCCCATTAGAAATTTTAATAATTTCAGAAGCGCTTCAGGCTGACTGAATCAACCTATATTCCGCTTTTGAAAATAACATTCTTAAATTGGAAGCAGAATGTTTTCAATCTGAGACAATTCAGAGTCACTTATAAAGCCCTTCATGGTATTGGACCTGGGTACTTGAGAGACCGCCTGCTGCCAATTACCTCCAATAGACCGATTAGATCCCACAGATTAGGCCTCCTCTGAATTCCATCCGCCGGCCAATGCCGGCTGGCGACTACCCGGAGGAGGGCCTTCTCTGTGGCTGCTCCAACCCTCTGGAACGAGCTCCCCGTGGAGATTCGAACCCTCACCACCCTCCAGGCCTTCCGCAAAGCCCTTAAAACCTGGCTGTTCCGACAGGCCTGGGGCTAAAGAGCTTTTGCCCCCCCCCCCTCGAATGGTATGGTTGTTGTGTGCTTTTAAATTGTGTATTGTTTTGTTTGTCTTTTTATCCCTTATCTGTATCCCCTTCCCTGACTTGGATTGTGAGCCGCCCTGAGTCCCCTCCGGGGAAAAGGGCGGCACATAAATGCAATAAACTAAATTAAATTAAATTAAATTCAAAACATTTTGCACATTGCTCCTGCTTTCACACTGATAACTTCGAAATGGGATTACTTTTAATATAGTTTGATGGGATCCCCTCCCCCCCCCAATTTCAGAGCAGTTTGGAAACCGCAGCTATCCCTGGATTCTGCAATTAGGTTACTCATTTCAATCGGTTTCTGCACAATTTATTACATATGCTATGGAAGGTTTTGTACTATCCACCAGTTAACCACACAGACTGTATTGATCAGCCATCTGATCTAGTTTTGCTAGAATTGAGAAATGCACTAGAGGCACAATGCTTCTGAAGCTTTGATTCTGCAAACCTGTGCCAATGTTTCCAAACTGCAGCAATTTTAAGATATGTGGACTTCAACTCCCCAAATTCCTCTAGCCAGCATGCTGGGAGTTGAAATGCACACATTTTAAAGTTGTTGAGGTCGACAAAACATTGACCAATGCAACGGAAGACACTAATAAATAGTACTTGACTTCCTATATAACCCTTTCCCATGCTATACTACTTAAATAACGCCTATAGAAGTATGCAAGATTGTGTTTAAGTGTGTGAATCTATAAATCATAAATGTTTAAGCTTACTATTCTGTGTGACTCTGGCCACTATGGTTTGCATAGTATATCATAATTAAAATAAATCCTGGCTTAACAGAAAATTTGCGCGCATGACAAAAGCGCGCCAAAACCGCGGCGAGAAAACTGCGACATCATAAACGCGCCCACAACGCGCCGACAAAACCGTGCCCACAAAAGCACGATTTAAGTTAGGTTTAGGGTTAGGTTTAGGTTTAGGTTTAGGTTCAGGGTTAGGTTTAGGGTTAGGTTTAGGATTAGGTTCAGGGTTAGGTTCAGGATTAGGTTTAGGGTTAGGTTTAGGGTTAGGTTCAAGGTTAGGTTTAGGGTTAGGTTCAGGGTTAGGTTTAGGGTTAGGTTTAGGGTTAGGTTCAGGGTTAGGTTTAGGGTTAGGTTTAGGATTAGGTTTAGGGTTAGGTTTTGGGTTAGGTTCAGGATTAGGTTTAGGGTTAGGTTTAGGGTTAGGTTCAGGGTTAGGTTCAGGGTTAGGTTTAGGGTTAGGTTCAGGGTTAGGTTTAGGGTTAGGTTTAGGGTTAGGTTCAGGGTTAGGTTTAGGGTTAGGTTTAGGGTTAGGTTTAGGGTTAGGTTCAGGGTTAGGTTCAGGGTTAGGTTTAGGGTTAGGTTTAGGGTTAGGTTCAGGGTTAGGTTCAGGGTTAGGTTCAGGGTTAGGTTTAGGGTTAGGTTTAGGGTTAGGTTCAGGGTTAGGTTTAGGGTTAGGTTCAGGGTTAGGTTTAGGGTTAGGTTTAGGGTTAGGTTTAGGGTTAGGTTTAGGGTTAGGTTTAGGGTTAGGTTTAGGGTTAGGTTTTGGGTTAGGTTCAGGATTAGGTTTAGGGTTAGGTTTAGGGTTAGGTTTAGAGTTAGGTTCAGGGTTAGGTTCAGGGTTAGGTTTAGTTAGGTTCACGGTTAGGTTCAGGGTTAGGTTTAGGGTTAGGTTCAGGGTTAGGTTTAGGGTTAGGTTCAGGGTTAGGTTTAGGGTTAGGTTTAGGGTTAGGGTTAGGTTTAGGGTTAGGTTCAGGGTTAGGTTTAGGGTTAGGTTTAGGGTTAGGTTTAGGGTTATTAGGTTGTTATTAGTTGTTTGTTGAAGGCGCGCTTTTGTCGGTGCGCTGTTGTCGGCGCGCTTCTGCGTGCATTCATCGGCACGATTTTGACCTCGTGGTTTCCTCACCGCAGTTTCATCGGCACGCTTTTGTCGAGCGTGCATTTGTCAGTGAACCCAAAATTTGAACCCAGCCGCATAGCACTTGAATATACTTACATATCATTTTTGCCAATAAAACCCATCACAAGAACATGACTTCTTAGCATAATGGGTTCTGGACATGGGATTTGTGCTGTATGTAACCTACAAAGCAAGTCACAAAAAAAAAGACAAAACTGCTCTTATTTGATATATCGGATACCACCTATTAAAAAAAGCCCTACATGCAGAAAAGAGCTTCAGAAATTCAGATCATTTAATCCAATAATATTGACCTTACCTTCACAGTTATTTAGTCAGGAAATACTGCATATAAAGCAAGAAAATATATAAAAACAGCCTCACAAGCCTCTCTCAATCTTGCTGAGTCGAGAACAACTAGCACATATGTGCAAGGGGAACCTTTACCTAACATACGAATGTGATCACTCAATATGTGTATTTTTGCTATTTTCATTGCCATATTTCTGATTCTAAATGTGGATCGTTTGTACATGTTTGAAAAGGAAAACAAAATTCACGGCTTTCTCTTTTTTTAAAAAAAAAAAAGTTCTAAACCTGAAAACACAAGTATTTAAATCGTTTTGCTTTTAAAAGCACCAATTTGTTCTGGAGTTCAGCAGGAATCCTCGAACAAGGCACTCTGAAGTTGGTCCTAAAATGAGCATTTGAAAGAATTGCATCTCCTAAAGTGTTGAGAAACACTTTTCTAGAGGTAGCCACTTTAACTATGAATGTTTGGAGATGGGAGGGATTAGGAGGGATAACTCCTCTGCTATCCCCTCAATCTACTCTTACAATCGACTCTTAAAGAGCGAAGGTGGCGCAGTGGTTAGGGTGCAGTACTGCAGGCCACTTCAGCCGACTGTTATCTGCAATTCAGCGGTTCAAATCTCACCGGCTCAAGGTTGACTCAGCCTTCCATCCTTCCGAGGTGGGTAAAATGAGGACCCAGACTGTGGGGGCGATATGCTGACTCTGTAAACCGCTTAGAGAGGGCTGAAAGCCCTATGAAGCGGTATATAAGTCTAACTGCTATTGCTAACTGCTACTATCATTCCCCGAAGTCCAGCTGAAAACGGAAGAATGTCAATTCTTACCTGGTTAAATTCCTCATTTCTTTTTCTGCCCATGTCCTGACCATCTTCCTTGGGTTTCCTTTACAGTAGCCATGGCGAAACCTTGCAATGGCAAGAGGGAGATCGAATGTTTATTTTTGTAAAAAACAAACAACTGAAAAGTGAAATCCAGAAGCAAGTATGCAAGGCAGACTCACCTGAATTCTCCACTCACATATTTATCCCGATCTTTAAACATCAAAATAGAAGTTTTGTAAATCTTTATTGCTCTATTCTCGCCTTTTGCAGTGCTGGCGTGGTACACATTAGCCTGGGAAAAAAATATAATAAACATGTGTCAATAGATTGATATACAGCATACTTTTTGAGTAGTCAACCTGTTCTGACCCCCCCCCCCTTCTTCGCTCGTTCACAGACGACAGTCAGACAGACTTAAAAGGAAATAACTTTATCAGTCCTGGCTCACGCTGGCTGCGAGCCCAAAATAAACATAAATAAAGTCTCTGGCAAAAAGGTTATGCAGCAGAATGCAAAAACAAAGAGCTAATTACAGCAACACCAGGTTTACAGAAAGAAAGCAAATCACTTCTCCAAGTATCTCGTCGAATCAGGGTTACAGAAAGCAAATCACTTATCCAAGTGCCTCTCACAAACAAACCACGACTGATGAATGATGAACTGTGAACGAATGAATGAACGTTGACTTCTGCAACCAGGGCGTGGCACCATCAGTCCTTTTATCTCCAGAAGACCACACTAACGAGCCCCAGCTGCATTGTTATTCCTGCATCCCGACTCAACTCACAGCAAACTTCTGCTGAGTCACAACACAACCAATATTTTTAAATTTAGTTTGTTTTAATTAACTACTACATGGCACAGAGTTTAATACACATAATACAGAGTTTTATTTTGGATCACTGCCTGTGTACACACTGATTTGTATCTGAGTTTGTATCAACCTAGCCACTACAGTGTATTAAACATGACTTATTATTAGGTTTAGTAAATCTAATAGATCACAGGGGTACAAACCACACTCGATTAATATTTTAAATTGCCTTTGCTCCTTTCCAAACAGGTGAACCATGAACAGAATTGGGGGGGGGGGAGTCACCCGCACTTGAATCATTTTGCATAGAGATATACCACTCCTATAATAATAACAACGCACAGCATTAATGATCTGAAATAAATACATCTTTATCACAGTCTATGCGTGGAGGAAAAAAAATGGCTCTCTGTATTTGTAAGCCTATTTCCACATGTACAAAAAATGGTTTGGATTGTGTCCTGGATTTGGCGCAGAACTGCTTGAATAAAAAGAGGCACTTAATGATAGCTGCAAATGGTAATTCTGCAAATTACATCACTGTTCTGACCCCCTCCTCCGTCCAGTAACGAATGCTGAGACAAGCTTAACTGGAATGTACTTTAATTAGCAAAACACCAAAACCTCGGTGGCTGAAAGCCAAGCAGAACAAACAGATAAGGACCTTGGCACCAACTCAGACAAACTCAGGCAGCAATAAACACAGATAAGGCTTGGCAGCAATCCAGCCTGCCAAGCTCACAGTACTGTCCTCCGACATTCAATCCTGCGTTGACTTCTACAAAGAGGGCCGTGTGCACAAGTAGCTTTTTATAGTCTGGAGAGGAGCCTAATGACCACCAGCTGAGTACAATCACCTCCTGTAATTGTGTAATTGTTCCTGACGCCTAGTAGCTCTTCGATGGCGTGCATCCAGGAACAACTCACTACTGGCCTCCGGCTCACTCTCCCTTGTCTCCTCCCCACTGGTCTCTCTGTGCCTTGCTTGGAGTCGGAACCCTGTCCAGGGTCCTCCACATCCTCCAGAGCCGACTCATAGGGCCCCCTCGCTGTCGGAGTCTGCTGGCAGCTCCAACGGCTCCTGCTGGGCCACAACAGGTATCTATAAATCCTTGCCAGTTCTGATGCAGAAGAATGGAGCCTCTTTGTTTCACAATGACTTTTCAGAAATATCATAGAAAGCACGTAATACAAATCACAAGGCTTTTAAAAATGCATTGCAAGATTACTTTTAGCAAACGATAGACTCAGCCAACCTCTTTTCCAGTGCTGACACAACCATTGATCTCGGAGATCACACCTCTGCTAAGCATCTTGAAGAGAATCATCCGTGTTCTTGGATCCAGGACCTTAGAAAGACAAAACACCACCAAATCCATTACTTACAAAGATGTGGATTAAATCACGTTCAAGTTTAAAATCTAAGGAAGTCCTATTTTTTGTTTTTCCTCCTGTTTGTATCCCCCCACCTTACTTCGGTTTGTGAGCCGCCCTGAGTCCCTCCGGGAATAGGGCGGCATAGAAATGGAATAAATCAAATAAAATCAAATTAACTGTGTAATGTAAAAGAGGGATTTCACATTGACATTACAATGTTATGCACTGCTATTAAAGAATATAGCTGGCTGAAAGGTTTTCTTTTAAATACTTTGAATTCTCACAATACATTTTTTTACAACTGACAATTTATATCACTTACTTGTTCTACCGTCGCCCTATCTGATTTATCTTTTATCCGGTACCTAGCAGAAACAAAACATCGTATGATCCATTGTACCAGAATAAAATACAAATATCTCAACACTTAAGCTACATGTCAGCAATATGAAAATATTCTGGGCCAAGAAACAGGACAGAAAACCTCAAATATTCTCCAGGAATTAAAACCAGGAATCTTCATAATGTAACTGATACGGACGTCAGTCAAATGGTTCACCGACAAATGCGCGCTCGACAAAACCGCGCCGACAAAACCGCGGTGAGGAAACTGCGAGGTTGAAATCACGCCGACCAATGAGCATAGAAGCGCGCCAACAAATGCGCGCCGACGAAAGCGCGCCATCAAAAAACAACAAAAACAATGTAATAACTGTAACCCTAACCCTACCCCTGAACCTAACCCTAACCTTAACTTAAATCGGGCTTTTGTGGGCGCGGTTTTGTCGGCGCGTTGTTGTGGGCGCGTTTATGACATCATGGTTTTCTCACCGCGGTTTTGTCAGCGCGCTATTGTCGTGCGCGCATTTGTTGGTTCACGAGTCAAATAACATTAGGGTGGTTTTCAGGAAAATAAAATAGTATCACTATTAGATAAGAACGTGCCAAAACAAAATTGGAAATAACTTAATTTACCAAACCAATCTTAACCTCACTTTTTAGGAATGCATGCCTGGTCTTAAATAATCAGGCAAAAGATTCTAAGGAGGCATCTGCAGGACTTCGATGTTAATTTCGCAAGGTTATCTTAGAATGTTATATCAAAACATAACATATTAATATATTAATTGTACTACAAATCCATGCCAATCGAGTAAGTTATATATTCTCTACAACATTTATTTCTGCGCATCCATATTACTTACATATCGGCTTCTCTTTGCCTAGACTTCTCTGTAACTTTATTTATAACAGAATCAGCAAAACGCAGCTTGTCTGGAAAAAACCACACACACACATCCCACTCTTTAAAAATGGCCTCAATGCTGCATAACGTGCATAATTTCATTGTGAACATACTTCTAGAAAACAAGCAACACATTTACAACATTTAAAGTAAGCACAGTTACAGATGGTACCTGGCACCAACAAGGTTAGCTAAAATTTCAACAAATACCTCCCCAAAATGCTGGAAATGCGAATCAATACATAGAACATATTACCATTTATGGTGGACCTGTGAGGAGGCAACAAATTTTTGGAAAAGGATCAAAAATTGGCTGGAGGCAATAACAGGGGTTAAAATAGAATGGAAACCTGAAGTTTTTTTATTAGGAATTATGTCGGTGAAATACAAAAAAGAAATCCAGTATTTAATACTACATATAATTACGGCGGCAAGGATTGCCTTTGCCCAGAAATGGAAAAACAAATTAATCCCAAGCGAAGATGAAATAATAAGAAAGATTATGGACTGTGCCGAAATGGACAAACCAACCCAAGAAATCCAGGGAAAGGAAGAATCAGAATTCTACCAGATATGGGATAAATGGTATAGGTGGATGGAGGAAAGAAACAAAAAATCAATGAAGGAATATAACAAAACTCAAAAAATAATAGTTATGAGTAAAATAAGAGGGATGAAAAGGGTGAAATCCAAATGAAATACAATAGAAGGGGAAATAATATAAGGTGAGCGGTATCGATTGATGATTGCTATTATAAAAAACAAGAAGTTCCTGTTCGTACTGTATTGCATAAATGTGATGTACGTCTAATTTGTGTGTGTGTGTATTTTACACGTTTGTTAATAAAAATCTTTTTTAAAAAAGTAATTCATATATATGTCTGTCAACTGTTTTTTCTCCCTTATATTTCTTTATTTCTGTAAATGTGTTTTTATTTTCCATTTTCATTTCACATATATACTGTGCATAACCGGGGCCATATAACATTAAACAATAAACACAGCCATTCCTCTTGTCAACAATACCACCCAAAATAGAAACCCAATGTACCTCTTCGACCCTCCATACACCCTTTCTTTCACCCCCCTCCAACTTTCCATCTTCCCTCCATCATCTCCCTCTACCCTACTTCCCCTCCCCCTCTACCACTCCTCTCTCCCAGTACACTCCCTCCCTTCCTTCTCACCTTCCCTCCCATCCTCTCTCCCACCCTCTCTACCCCTCTTTCTTCTATCCCTCTACTCCTCCCTTCGGTGTATTTCTACTATCTATTAATATATTCAGTGTGTCCTATTTTTACACTGGAATTAAAGAGCAACAGTATACAAGTGCAGTCGCGTTACTTTAAAATCTAACACATACTATATATCCCCCCCTCCCCCCTAAGACCCCACCTCCCTTATATTTCTGAAGCCATTCAACTTCTCAATGTCTCTGGGAAATGTGCACAATTAAAAACCTCAAAATATAAAATTGTGTGTGTGTGTGTGAGAGAGTGAGTGAGTGAGAGAGAGAGAGAGTGAGAGAGAGTGAGTGAGAGAGAGAGAGAGAGAGAGAGAGAGTGAGAGTGAGAGTGAGTGAGTGAGAGAGAGAGAGAGAGAGAGAGAGAGAGAGAGAGAGAGAGAGAGAGAGAGAGAGAGAGAGAGAGAGCTTTGCTGGCTGAGGAACTCTGGGAGTTCAAGTCCACAAGACTTAAAGTTGCAAAGGTTGGAGACCCCTGGACTAGATGACAAGTGAGGACAGGTTGGTAATTGTGGTGGAAACCAGGAAATCCAGGTGTGATTTGTTTTTCAGCTACAACTTGCAAACCGTAGCGTTTTCCTATCCCTTCTTCCTCTTTAGGGAAAGATATGGCTAATAGAAAAAAGAGAAGCTGAGACGCATGTAGATTGGCCTACCTTGAAAGGCACCGGTGTAGGATCACCTTCACCATTTCACAATCTTATAATCCTGCTATAGTTGTTAGTAAAATATGACATGAAATGTGGAACAGGGGACTATAAGTCTATTTTTGATGAGCCAAAACGTTATTCCATCACAGAAATAAATAAAATCAGAGGTTTTTGTGCATCTCCCAGAGGCCCTTTTAATAGTTTTCCAGGACAGATTAACACATTAATCCATTGAATTTCATCTTTTTAAAAACTATCACCTGATTCAGCTCCTCGGGAACCCTGGGATTCTAAATGGTCCACTTACCTAGATTGATTTTATTCTCAAACTTTCTTAATGCTTTATTTGTAGGGGTAGACATTTTGGCTGCATTGCTGCTGGGGTTCTGTTTGTTTGCCTGAAAAAAAAACACATATATATAAGTAAAATTCCATTTAAAAACCATTCTAAAGGGCAGAGTTTCACAGATTCTGAATCTGAGAAATGATTTTTTAAAAAGCTATTGCCAAGGTGGCGCAGTGGTTAGGGTGCAGTACTGCAGGCCACTTCAGCTGACTGTTATCTGCAGTTCAGCGGTTCAAATCTCACCGGCTCAAGGTTGACTCAGCCTTCCATCCTTCCGAGGTGGGTGAAATGAGGACCCAGACTGTGGGGGCAATAAGCTGACTCTGTAAACCGCTTAGAGAGGGCTGAAAGCCCTATGAAGCGGTATATAAGTCTAACTGCTATTGCTATTGCTATTGCTATGATTATGTCCCCAGTGCTATCCCCATTATGTGCAAATTCCCCAGGCCTGCAAACACTAGTTAACAGGTATAGTCAAGTGCTGTTACAACCTTATCTATGAACAGCTTTGAAGGGTGAGTCTCACTAGAGAAAGAGGGAATGCAGAATCCTGTGGCCCATTCCAAATTCATCAGCCACGATTAAGGCCACAGGAGCAAAAGCATATATACCAAGACTGGATTACTGTAACGCGCTCTACATGGGGCTGCCCCTGAAGAGTGCTCGAAGACTGTAGTTGGTCCAGAATGCAGCCGCGTGAGCGATAATGGGTGTACCTAGATACACCCATGTTACACCTATCCTCCACGAGCTGCACTGGCTCCCCATTGGTCTACAGACACGCTTCAAGGTGCTAGTTGTTACTTTTAAAGCCCTACATGGTTTAGGATCTGGTTACCTGAGAGACCGCCTCCTGCCATTTACCTCCCAGAGACCAACAAGATCACACAGATTAGGCCTCCTCTGGATTCCATCTGCCGGTCAATGTCGGCTGGCGACCGCCCCGGGGGAGGGCCTTCTCTGTTGCTGCCCCGGCCCTATGGAATGATCTCCCCGTTGAGATCCGGACCCTCACTACTCTTCCGGCCTTCCGTAAAGCCACTAAGACTTGGCTGTTCCGGCAGGCCTGGAGCTGTTGATTAGCATCCAGCCCCATTTTAAGTAGTATGTATGTTGTGGAATTTTAAATAATTGTATTTCTATTTTAATTTTTATATATTCCCTTGTTTGTCTGTAAGCCGCCCAGAGTCCCTAGGGAATGGGCGGCA
This sequence comes from Thamnophis sirtalis, assembly GCF_051295495.1. NCBI lineage: Eukaryota > Metazoa > Chordata > Lepidosauria > Squamata > Natricidae > Thamnophis > Thamnophis sirtalis. The sequence continues at coordinate 172,468,918 of NW_028261382.1, forward strand.
TACAAATGTCAATAAACTTCCAAATTTCCAAACTACCAGCTAGCCTAAGAAACACATTTCATCAAATGCAGGAAGTATAGTAAGACATGGGTACTTGAGAGACCGCCTGCTGCCAATCACCTCCACTAGACCAATTAGATCCCACAGACTAGGCCTCCTCCGAATTCCATCCGCCGGCCAGTGTCGGCTGGCGACTACCCGGAGGAGAGCCTTCTCTGTGGCTGCTCCGACCCTCTGGAACGAGCTCCCCGTGGAGATTCGAACCCTCACCACCCTCCAGGCCTTCCGCAAAGCCCTTAAAACCTGTCTGTTCCGACAGGCCTGGGGCTAAAGAGCTGTTGCCCCCGTCTCGAATGGTATGACTGTTGTGTGTTTTTAAATTATGCATTATTATGTTTTGTTTTATTTTTTGTCTGTACCCCCTTCCCTGATTTGAATTGTGAGCCGCCCTGAGTCCCCTTCGGGGGAAAAGGGCAGCATACAAATATAATAAATAAATAAATAAATCAGTGTAACTTGACTTTCAGAAGGCTAAAGAGAGTTGGAGTTCAATGTTGAGCCACGGCATAACAGAATGCACCCAGTGAAAAAGTACCCAAAGATTTTAACAGATGACCCCCCTTTCCTTTTTTTTTTAATCCTTGTGTGGCCAGAAAAAAAGTAGATGAGAATTCCATTTTAATTAGTTGGTGGCTTAGCAATGCATGCACATCAAAGAACTGGGGTTTAAAGTAAAATACAGGCGCATACACTAAACCAGCAAAAAATCCTAGATTCTTTAGCTGCCTAGAGTTTATTTTAAACTACAATTTGGTTTGCGCATAACAAGCTGGATTAGCCAAAATGACACAGAATTGTGGTTTACTCTTCCTCTGGGTTGTGTGAATGGGAAAGAAAAGGAAATGCTTAAGCCTCATACTTTGCATGCCTGTCATTTATGCAAGCAGCACTAAGATATGGCTTACCATCGCACATTAAGACAGTAATTAACCTTAGGTAGTATTAGGTGCAAAAACGATATACCAGCTAGCGTAAGAAACACATTTCATCAAATGCAGGAAGTATAGTAAGACATGTAACTTGACTTTTAGAAGGCTAAAAACAGTGGGAGTCTTGTACTGAGTTCAGTGATGAACTATCAGCTAGTCTCTACAAGATGCTGTGACATTTTTTGTTATTCAAAACAAAATGGAATACTTAAGCCTTTAGACCAGTGGTGGGATTCAGCCGGTTCGCACCTATTCGGGAGAACTGGTTGTTAACTTTCTAAGCAGTTCGGAGAACCGGTTGTTGGAAGAAATCTCCTTTTGTTTTTTTCCCCACTTTACAGGGCTAATCCTGTAAGGAAGGCAGGAAGGAAACATTCTGGTGTTGTTTCTAGCCTAATCTTTATTGCCCTGCTTACAGAAACTGCCTCTCCGGTTAACCCTTATTACATTGTAACAGCTAAGGCGAAGCGCCCATCAACGTGAGTGATGTTGAGTTGACCACACCCACCCAGTCACATGACCACTGAGCCACGCCTACCCAGCTGGTCATTAGGGCAGAGAAAACTGGTTGTTAAATTATTTGAATCCCACCACTGCTTCAGACTACTGAATTTCCCAATGCACTGTGACTACTTTTCTATAAAATAATTTTAAAGGTTCAAATTAAAATGCTCAGAAGTGTAGCTTACAGCCGAACACATTGTCACATAAAGACTAAATCCACACATTATGGTAAATCAGTATAGTGGCCTGGTTTTATAGTCATGTTATACTACAATTTGTTATACCCACAGTCATATAATTCGATGGGATGTAATTAGCAGGGACGTCAAACTCGCATTGGCACGACAGTGTCAGGACTTTTTCCCCCTTCGCTAAACTGGGTGTGGCCAGCATGTGACACATCCAGACTACAAGTTTGATAGCCCTGTGTTGTGGCCCAGCAGGATCCGGTTGAGCTGTTGATGGACTCGGATAGCAAGGAACTATATGAGTCTGCCAGGGAAGATGTGGAGGACCCTGGGCAGGGTTCAGACTCAGAGCAGGGACCAGAGAGGCTGGTTGGCCACCAGGACGTGCCCAAGGCATGGAACAGTGGGGAGGATTCAAGGCAGTTTGTTCCTAACGCAAGACAAAGAACGGCGGAGAAACAGAAGCAGCAGCTGCAGATGCAGACTCAGAGACGATAATTAAGCCCAGGTGGTTGTGGCTTGGCCCCTCCCAAGAGAGTATATAAGTGGAGAAGTTGGGAGGGGACATTTGCAGGACACAACCGTTTGAAACAGTATTGGAATACTCTGTCTTGTATCCGTGCCTGTTGGATTTTGGGCTGCTGCCAACTATTCTTACATGTGAGTCTTATCTGGGCCTTCAGCCAAAGGAGTCGATAACTCCGTAATTAAAGAGTGGCAAACAGCCAAGCCTGTGTCTGGGTGATTTGCAAGTCGGAGGGGGTGGGTGGGTCAGAACAGCCCTGGTATATAGGAACCAGGGCAAACACATCTGAAAGTAACAGATAAAAATCCACTTATTACACACCTGTAGATTTCTTCCTCCAGCCACTGGATTCCATTTTTTCAGCTTTCCCATATCATCATCCCAATCCCACTCATCTTCCTCATCCTCAGAGATCTCATCAGATTCATCCACGTCGGCTTCCTCATTTAGTTGGGATTGTTGCATTTTAACCACCACCTTCTCCTCCTGAGATAGCGGAACAACCTGTGTGGGTTCGCTATTTTTTTTTTTAAAAAGAATATTTAGTAAACTCTTCATAGGCTGATTCCATAGTGGTTTCAAAACAATGTAGACAGCATACATTGGACACAGTGCTATAAGTGAGAATAGCTAGTCATAAAATATCCATTTACCAGAAGATGCTAACTCTCCCAGGATACTTTCTACAATCCCAGTTGGAACTTGGGACCTGGATAACTACGGGACCGCCTCCTGTCACATACCTCCCAACGACCTATAAGATCTCACATATTGGGCCTCCTTCGGGTACCGTTGACCGGGCAATGTGCTTTGGCGTAGGACGAGGGGGGTCAGAACAGCCACCCACGTTTAGTGGCAACTTTTATAAATATCTAAGACTTTCAGGAATTATGTGCCAACCTAGACTTTAAGTTGTACACAATTGATTTGTAAGAAACTGCTGGAGATAGTCGTTTCAAGATTTGGAACAAGATATTATTTGTATGTTATAGTATCCATCTATCAAGGTGTGGATTTCAACTCCTGAAAATTGCAGGCTGGGAATTTTGGACTTGATGTCAACATCTGTTAACAGGGGCTAAGTTTGAGAAACATTGATTTGGGGGATTTTATTTGTGTACGCATTATCTCTGATTGGTTATGAAAAACAGAACATCTTTAACGAAGAGCAGAGCAATCATTAACTTTTTCACATAAAGGATGAGAGAGAGGGGGGCAAATGGCATGAACCCCGAGATGACAAGTGCAAACCATTTTTTATTATTATATCATTAATGTTTCAACCATAGCATTGTTTTTTTAATCTAAAACCACTGTAATAACACTTTGCAAACATGGCAAATCAAGGAATTGTTTTCTTAAACGTGCACAAAAAAAACCTGGGACCAGTTTCTGATAATAAAGGGCAAGGATAACAAATAGAAAGTGAGCAAGGTTTATCTAAAAAAGCTCAGTTGCCCAGTATCACCTGAAAAGCATTTCTGAATTACCTGTCTGAAGCGTCAGCATCATCAAATTGTCCTGGGACTATGAAACTCATAATTTCTTCTCTGTAATTCATTACTGTTGTTACAGGATCTCTGATACCCGTCTGTGCTGTACTCCCAGTCTTTTATAAAGTATTTTTTATATATGGATGCTGTAAAAAGAAGCACATTGTACATTATAATGTATATGGTATACCTGATTACACAGGGTTGCAAGTGATGCCTTACGTAGCAGTTACTAATCCTGCACGTTCTGAGTTATGTGTAACTACAACACAATATCTGTGGATAACCAGTAGAATGTCACTCACTATATAAGCTGTTCTTATTATGCACAGAGTTTAATATAAAACATTTAATACATTTAATTTGTACTAAAGTGGGTTTTATAGAGGCGAGATTTAGGCATGCTTTTCAGGCAATCAAATCACTCACCTGGACTACGTTTAAACTTTTGTCTTCAAGGAGGAAAAAATCTCAACATGAAATTTCCCCCCTCCCTTACTATCAGCCTTTGGGGTCAGGAACCTCTGATTCTGGAAGCCATTCCCAAAGAAAGCATAGCAGAGATTGGTGGGCCGGATATGAATCCATTGAATTTGGGTGAGATAATAGCAGCAATAATCATCCAGTGGTGGGTTTCAAAAATTGTTCGAACTTACTCTGTGGGTGTGGCCTCCTTTGTGGGAGTGGCTTGCCGCCCATGTGACCGGATGGGAGTGGCTTGCCACCCATGTGACCGGATATGAAGATGCCGACGACACTTGTCAGAACCACCTTAAATCACCTCCCACACAGCACTGGCATGCGCAAGAATATGATGTCAACTTGTTTTTTAAGAGGCATCTTTGGTTTGCGTTAAAACAACTTCAACACACGCAATGTTCTGATTGCACCACAAACGCAGTAGTCATCCTTACCTTTCACAGAGGCACTGAGTTTTATAAATATGAGCATGATAGTGTAGAATAATCATATCCAAGGACCAGTGGTGGGTTTCAAAAAAGTTTGGAACCTCTTCTGTAGGTGTGGCCTGCTTTCCGGGTCCACTGGTAGAACCTCTTCTAAAAGATTTGACGAACCGGTTCTACCGAATAGGTGATAACTGGTAGGAACCCACCTCTGTAATCATCCATTGCCAAGCAAGAGGCATAGAGATGATCACATTTCCCCTTTACAGTCCACCAACTTTATTCCAGCTTTGGAAATACTAATTCTTCCTTCATCTTTTCTTCAGGAAGAATAAGTGTTTCTGCCTCGATGCTGGCATATATTGAAATCATACTAAAGCAAGCGTAAGAATTACTCTTAAGTAAACCTGCAGGAAAAGCAACATAAACTGCCATCATTTCTTTTCCTCTGGCCTACGATAATCCATTTCCTTTCCAAACCTCTTCATACTTCATTCATTGTTCAAGCTGATCGGCGGCTTGTACCGGTTTCAACCAAGTTCAGTTTCTGTCGCTGCTCCCAATACTTAGCGCAGGCCTTCAGAGAATTGGCATTATGTCCCAAAGGCAGTTTTGTCATTCCTTTTAATACAAGCCAATGCTTAATATCCCCAGCAGTGTACAGTGGAGGCCTATGTCATAAAACTACATGCCATTCGTAATCGTTTACACCTGGATTCCAATAAAATGCATTTCACAGCATATGTGTGGAATAGTGTTAACCCACATACGGTATTTGGAAGTTGAGGTTCTCTGTACTAGTGATTTATAGGCCATTGCTGTTGTGACATGTTTTGCCTAAAAAAACTATCCCTCAGGCATAGGTAGGACTATCAAACCTGGGCTACAAAAATCTGGATGATAGTAGTTAGCAGTAAGAATAGATCAATGTTTCTTATTATTTTTTTTGCAGATTTTTTTTTTATTTTTTCCCTTCTACAACACCTTACAGTCATTACATCAACATCGTTATGTCATACCTGTACATGTATATAGTATTTCGCTTCAATATTTACACACTTTATACACAGTATAAAGTCACAACCCCTGGTATGCCCAAATATGGGAGGAAGTTCACTGCTTCCATTCTCTGTCCATCGGCTCGTCATAAGAGACCATCCAAACAGAAACCCAATATTTTTACTGTTGCCTTTGTTACATTTGTGTTGTATTTGTGCTGATAAATAAATAAAGGGAGACTAGTATAGATCTATTTCAAGCTATTTAGCTCTCATCAGCTAGCCATACCCTTACAGGTTCCAATCCCAATCTCGGACGAATTAGTGATTAAAAACAAAACTTTGGATTGTGCAGAGATGGACAAATTAACACTGAAATTAAAAGATAAAAGACATGTCGGAATATTATGAAATTTGGAACCATTGGTACAAATGGCTGCAAAACAGGAATAAAATTAATTAAGCCAAAAAAACAATATATATAAAACTATATCTATCATCTATCTATCTATCTATCTATCTATCTATCTATCTATCTATCTATCTATCTATCTATCATCTATATAAACTATATATATACATATATACATATATGTGTGGTATTTGTGCTGATAAATAAATAAAGGGAGACTAGTATAGATCTATTTCAAGCTATTTAGCTCTCATCAGCTAGCCATACCCTTGCTGGGAATCGAACCTATGCTCTATTGCCTCTTAGGCAGATGTGTTAACCATTGAGCTACAGAGCTCGACTCCTTATCAGCACAAATATAACAAATGTAACAAAAAGACAACAGTAAAAAATATTGGGTTTCTGTCTGGATGGTCTCTTGTGACGAGCGGAAGGACAGAGAATGGAAGTGTGACCTTCCTCCCATATTTGGGCATACCAGAGGTTGTGACTTTAAATAAATAAATAAATATATATATATATATATATATATATATATATATATATATATATATATATATATATATATATATATATATATATATATATATATATATATATATATATATATATATATATATATATATATTTATACATATATATATGTATATACACACACACACACACACACACATATATATATACACACACACATACATACATACACACACACACACACACACATATACATATATACACATATACATATATATATGACTGTGTATAAAGGTGTGTGAATATAGAAGCTAAATATTATATACATGTACAGGTATGATGACATAAACAGTGTTGATGTAATGACTGTAAGGTGTTGTAAAAGGGAAAAATAGCAAAAAAAAATCTTTTTAAAAAAATAAATTAAACTACAGAGCAGTTCATTCATTCATTCATTCCCAGTGAATGGAAAAACCCTAATAGCGACCTTAAAATAACTTTGCAGTGCAAACAAATCACAGCCATTGACAACAGTGTAGAAAGCCCGTGCGGCCATTCTCTAAAATCAAGGCTCGTTGCTGCCAAAGGAGGCAACTTGCCAAATATTTTTTTAATCCAGCGCTTAAAGCTCATTCTACTCACCGGACTCGGGACCGGTTCCGCCCGGAACGATTCCGACCCACGAGGTCGGAACCAACACGCGTTCCGGGCTCGAAGCGTCACAAGCTGCGACTACGGTTCCTCCGGAGGCTCATGCGCAGTCGTTTGCGAACGCGAATTTCCCCGAACCGCGGCTTGGGCCGTAGCGGATGCTTTGGTTGGATTTGCGGATGACAAAATGCATTGGTTTTTTTTTTTTGGCGAGAGCTTGGAAAGGGGCGCTTCACCCTGGATTACTTAAAATAATTAGGGAGCTCCCCCCCCACAAATGTGGATTGCAAATATCGGAAGGAGCGCGAAATGCACTTAAAGCCGTGGTCTCCAACCTTGGCTACTTTTAAGACCTGTGGACTTCAACTCCCAGAGTTCCTCAGCCAGCAAAGCTGGCTGAGGAACTCTGGGAGTTGAAGTCCACAGGTCTTAAACTGGCCAAGATTGCACTGCACTCAAGAGTTATTTCTTGCCATCTCGTGGTCATCGGAGGCTTTCCAGTCCGACGTAATTCGGATTGCAAAGAATGTAGATGCCTGTTATTCGATTATTGTTTATAATGACACTTCAATCAAATAAAAAAAGAAACCGGAAAAACGGAAAAAATGTTTTAACGAAACTTTTGAGTGCTTTAATTTTTGAATACTCAACCGAATTTAGAATTACACTGTTTTGGATATAAGTGCAATGTGAAATAAATATATTTTATGGGTGATAAAATATAAATTATACATACATACATACATACATACATACATACATACATACATACATACATACAATGTATACTATATATTTAGTGTCACAACCACTGGTATGCCCCAATTATGGGACGAAGCTAACTGCTTCATGGCCAAAATATTGTCAACAAGAAATATTTTAATGAGTGTGTGTGTGTGTGTGTATGTATGTATAGTATGTATGTCTGTATATACATAGTATACATAATATGTATGTAATACATACAATGTATACTATGTATATACATACATACATACATACTGTGTTGCAATTGTGCTGATAAATAAATAAAGGGAGACTAGTATAGATCTATTTCAGCTCTCATCAGCCAGCCATATTTTTAGCTCTCATCAGCCAGCCATACCCTTACTGGGATTCGAACCTGGGCTGTATTACATACTAGGCAGATGTATTAACCACCAAGCCACAGGCTGTCCTCCGTTATCATATACTCCGTTATAGTATGTATGTATGCATGTATGTATAGTATGTGTGTAATGTATACTACGTATATACATACATACAGACATACATACTATACATACATACATACACACACACACACACACACACACACACACACACATACAAAAATATTTCTTGTTGACAATATTTTGGCCATCACGGCATATATCATCTGTGATGTTAATATACTAAGCCATAATTTACTCAACCCTATTTGGGGGTTTGCATGACACTCAGAATCATAATTGATAACAATGATGGACTGGATTCACTTGGTTACATTATATAGTTCAGGGATTCAAAGCTGAAGACATGTTGACACTTCTGTTTTTGCATAGGAAGCAGTCAATTTTTTAGTCAGATAATTGGCCGTACTATCTCTTGGATCATTACTGCAGAAGTATCTGGACATTTGCAATTTGAAAAGTTTTCTCAACATGCTTTAAGAATTCCACGCACCCCTCGTTTTAAGAACCCTTCAATCCCCCCTCCCCGAGTAATTAGCAAGTCCCAGTATAGAGAGTACAGTTGAATATATAGCATAAAACATTATGGAAAAATGCCAAGCATCAAAACTAATTTTTTAAAAATGTTTTAAGAACCTGTGCTTGCTAACTGGCAAGGAAGCCAAACTGGAGCAGCAAATATGGGTAAATAGGAATAGAGAATTGTGACCATACTACTCTGAAATGTTATTTTCCTTTTAAGGCTGATTTTTTTTTCATAATTACTTTTCCCATTTTGATTCCGGAGAAACTCCTTCTTAACTTAAGACAGTCCATTCTAACTACAGGAGCTAAGGGTAGGATTTCACAGCTGTGTAGCCTAAACATAAGTTAGAGTGGGGAAATTCTGGGTTGCAAAAAATTGGGAATACTAGATGGTAGAAAAATGATAGGTTATAGAAGTCTCTAAACTTTTATCTAGGAGGGGTGATTCAAATTTGATAGCCTTATAAAAAGGACCTCAAAAATTAAGCAACAAACACATTCACTATCTGCTACCATGCTATAGCTATAGCTAGCTATCACTTTGGCTGGCATCAAAAATTCCTTCTGAAGGCCATCTGCTGTAAGACTTAATGTCAGGGCTGCTTCGCTCAGTAACCAAGAAAGAAACCACTCAAGTTCCATTTTGCAGAATTAAGAGTACTTTTAATGGTCATGAGTAGATAGTAGCTAGGCAAAGCAGGATCTGTGGCAAAAGCGCGCGTAATCATAGATATCAATGTGTGGCCCATTCCCCTCCCCTTGGTAACCCCATCCCATAGTCCAATCCAAACACTCTACAGGTGTCATGTGGGAGACATTCTTCAAAAATCATCATCAGGTTGGTATGCCGGACAGTTGGCCTTGGCGGGAAACTCCTCTCCCTGCCACATGCGCAGTAGATGGTGAGCACAACTCCCTTCTTGTGAGCCGAGGTGGCGCAGTGGTTAAAATGCAGCACTGCAGTTCAGCAGTTTGGCTGTTCAAATCCCACCAGGCTCAAGGTTGACTCAGCCTTCCATCCTTCCGAGGTGGGTAAAATGAGGACCCAGATTGTTGTTGGGGGCAATATGCTGACTCTGTAAACCGCTTAGAGAGGGCTGAAAGCCCTATGAAGCGGTATATAAGCCTAACTATTGCTATTGCTTACAGTCACTCCGGCACAGAAAACCTCCCTCACCCAATTACCATGCCTCCCCCCTCCCCGTTTCAATGGCAGCCGAAAAGCAAGCAGCAAAACAGAGCATGACATCTAGTAGGCTTCCCTATGCAGATGGTTGCCTACTGTGAGACAGACTTCTGGACTAGATAGGCACCACTCCAGCGGGGGGGCACTGCTTATCTTCTTTTCTTACAAATTGTATGGCTTCCAAGCAGCCACTGCTTCAGCCAAGGCTCTGACTTTAATTTCAGAGTTAGCTTGGTCAATATCAGGAATCATCATTATAATATTTACATAATCCAAGCACTGCAATGACCTCGCTCTACATGGGGCAGCCCTTGAAGAGCGTTCGGAGACTTCAGCTTGTCCAGAATGCAGCCGCGCGAGCGGCTGGGGAATTCTGAGAGTTGAAGTCCAGACATCTTCAAGTTGCCAAGGTTGAGAAACACTGGCCTAAATAATGAAGGCAGAATATAAATAAATAAAATAAAAATGAGCAGGTGATTTGGGTAGCCAAAGATATCGCTTGACCAGAAAGCCTCTGTTTTTTACTTCAATGCATTCTGAGCAAAAATAACCAAGTGTTCCATGCTGGGATGGGTCAAGAGTATAATTTACCCGGAGGTGCAGCCCACCCACATTCAGGAAAATCTAGGGAGCTTGTGAGTGCGTGATTTGGGCGTGGCCCTGAAGTTAATTGTGCGAAGCAATACCTTACGTGACAAAGGTTAATTGATCTATGGATTGACTGAAATGTGATTTTCCTGTGCAGAGAACAATCTTCTTTCATTATTGTTTCTTTTGGTGGGCAAAAATGTCCTGATCACCTCATCTGAGGTGTATAAGGAGGAGTGGTAAGGGGAGAGAGTCGAAGGAGAAAGGAAGGGGAAGTAGAATAGTATGGAAGCGGAAATACACTAATGAGAGGAAGACTGGGAAGCAAAAGGGAGAAGAAAGGTGGGAAGAGAGGGATAGGAGAGAGGGTAAGGGGGGAAGATGAGGAGGATGAGGATAAGGAGGAGTGGAATGTAGAGAGAGGAGAAGGAGAAAGGAAGGGGAAGTAGAGTAGAAAATGATGGAGGGAAGACAGGATGTAGAAGAGTCGGAAGTAGAGGAGAGAAGAAGATAGGAAGAGAGGGATAGGAGAGAGGGCGAAGGGGGAAGATGAGGTGTATAAAGAGGAGTGGTAAGGGGAGAGAGTCGAAGGAGAAAGGAAGGGGAAGTAGAATAGTATGGAAGCGGAAATACACTAATGAGAGGAAGACTGGGAAGCAGAAGGGAGAAGAAAGGTGGGAAGAGAGGGATAGGAGAGAGGGTAAGGGGGGGAAGATGAGGAGGATGAGGATAAGGAGAAGTGGAATGTAGAGAGAAGGGAAGGAGGAAGGAAGGGGAAGTGGAGTAGGAAAGGAAGATGGAGGGAAGATAGGAAGTAAGAGAGAGGTAGAAGAAAGAGGTGTATGGAGAGTAGAAGAGCTAATAAGGGGTGTTAATCTTTTTGGGGCGTTGAGGACAAGAGGAACTGATGTAATCATTATTTAATACTATATGATACTGGCTATGTATAGTATACATGTGATTGTATGAAAATGGAAATAAAAATATGCGAACAAAAAATGTCCTGATCAGAGGAATAGCTATATTTTATGCTTAATTTTAAATGTTGTATTCTAATAATTTTAGATTGAAGCAACTTTGAATATGGACCGTCTTCAGCATTTTCTGCTTCAGGATGGGATCTGCCCTCCTCTGCCTTCCCTCCCTTCTCCAAGATGGAGTAGGCAGATCTGGGGTTGTGTCTAGACTTAACACCAAGCCTAAGCCTTAATAATTTTGAATCACATTCTGAGGTTCTCTCAAAGTACAAGGGGTAGGCTTGTTAGGGGCTTTGCTCCATGGGAAAGGTGCCCCACTGATGCTACTGCCCAAAAAAATGGGGGAGAGGCTCCTTCTCTTATCTGCTCACAGCAGCAGCCTGGAACACAGCTACTCCTGGGCAGTGGCTCTGGGTGGGACAACTAAGTCATTGATAAGCAGGTGGGGGCTGGAAGTATCTTTCTTACTGCCTGGAAGCCCAAGAAGGAATGGCTCTCATCAGCCAAGTCTAGACCTATTTGCTTAACTAAATAAAAGCCACAATTGACTGGTTTCACTCAAGCGCAATAAACCTAACCCATAGTTTATAAGTCAAATAAGATGTTACGCCATGGAAGCATGTCAAATACATCATAACTAACTATGGTTTAATGGGCTAAATCGCAACTGGCTGAATTCACCAACTCCCGCCTGCGGGATAAAGGTGAACAAATCACTTTAATCCCGTTCCTGATGAGCAATGTTCCTTTTTCTTTTCCTTTTTGTTTGTTTGGTAGACATAATCTCTATCTAAGAAGTAACAGAGTTGGAAGGGACTTTGGAATTTACCTAGTTCGACCCCCTGCTCATGCAGGAGACCTGTAGGCGAAACGTGGCCCCCATCTCAAAATAATCCCAGGGTTTTCTTGGGCAACAATAGCCTGCAGATTATCTGAAGGGATATTAAGAAGGGGGACGAGGGATTTGCAGAGGAGATTCTGCTGAAGAAAAATTACCTCATAAATTATGTCATTTCTACAGTTGTCACCATATCATCATTTTACCCTTTCATTGTTTCATAATTTTCCAATGCATGTTTTGATTTTCAGTATCTCCGCCTTCACCATTTCATGGGTATTTAGATTTTTTTTTGCAATCCAGAGCTAGATGGAAGCATTTAAGTAAAGACACTGGTGGAGAATTAATTTATAGTCCAAGTTCTATCTTAGGTCACTTGACATTCAGCTGCCCAGAAAAGATATCAGAAATGTGCAATGTAAAATGTTCATTACTGTACTGGAGTGGTGTTTTGTTTTTTTAAAATATAACTGTAGTAAGGAAATACGATTTGGCCTGCCTTTCTGTAAATGTCAGGAACCTTCAAATCCTCCAGAGTTCAGGAGCTTCATGAAAATATTTGCATTACTGTCGTTAGGCCTACAGACAATTGTTAACATCAAGAATACGAAGGAGCAGGAAGCCGGCACAGCAACCACATCCCACTGTTTGACTCTCATCGTAAGGGATTTCCTAGAGCAACTGCAAAGCTAGAAAAGCACGGGAGAAATCTATATTTTTCTAGACAGCTTTGACACAGGTGGTGCCTATTAGAAAGCAAACTGAGAAATATCAGATAGGCTGATTGGAGGGGAAAAAATGGCGCTTTAGAAGCAAATAGGATTCTTTTTTTATTATTATTTTATTTTTGGATATGGTCAGCAAATGAAAAGGAAATCCTAGGTATCCCCAGAGAATAATCCAGTAAAGAGTACTTTTGTCCATTCATTTCGATGGGACTGAAGCAGGGTGCTTCAAACGGTGTTATAAATGTTAAACTTTATCAGAAAGAAAAATTTAATCCAGGATTCCAACTTCCAACACCAACGTAGGTTTTTCCCACCCCACAGTTTGGGGTGGGACACACAGACCCCACCCCAAACTGTGTACACTCCAGAGGTGGGTTCCTACCAGTTCGCACCTATTCGGTAGAACCGGTTCGTCAAATCTACCGAACCGGTTAGAAGAGGTTCCACCAGTGGACCCGGAAAGCAGGCCACACCTACAGAAGAGGTTCCAAAATTTTTTGAAACCCACCACTGGTCCTTGGATGTGATTATTCTACACTATCATGCTCCTATTTATAAAACTCAGTGCCTCTGTGAAAGGTAAGGATGACAGCTGTGTTTGTGGTGCAATCAGAACATTGCGTGTGTTGAAGTTGTTTTAACGCAAACCAAAGATGCCTTTTAAAAAACAAGTTTACATCATATTCTTATGCACGCCAGTGCTGTGTGTGAGGTAATTTAAGGTGGTTCTGACAAGTGTCGTCGGCATCTTCATATCCGGTCGCATGGGCGGCAAGCCACTCCCATCCGGTCACATGGGCGGCAAGCCACTCCCACAAAGGAGGCCACACCCACAGAGTAGGTTCGAACAATTTTTGAAACCCACCACTGGCTGCAGGAGGCTACAAACATACCCCCACCCTGGATTTCGACATTCCCTTTTAAAGTGACCAGGTGTACCACAGCTGTAAAACTTTCCTTGAGGCTTGCTGCCTTGCGATAAAGCAGCCGCCAATAAATTAGTTTGACAAGAGGCTGTTCCTCTATCTTGACACGCTTTAATCATATCTGCCAAATCAGGATTGTTCCCAAGACCAAGAATTGCCCTGCGGCATTTGGAAGTAGCATTTTCCTTTGCTAGTTTCATCAACAACTCCATCTGAGCCTCAGAATTGTCTATCTGTCGTCTTAAACCATCCTGCAGTTTGTTAATAAAATCAGGGTACGGCTCAGTAGACTTCTGCCTGATATTAAAGAAGGCTTATTGAGGTTTGCCAGAAACAGGCACTGTTAAAACAAACTCTTCCTGATCAGGGAAAGGATAGAGGGATAGAGGAAAAACCATCCTTTAAGCCAATTACTTCAATATCTTGTGAAATCAAATTAGGTAAACAGGCAGAAAACATATCTTCTATATCCCTCCCTCTTTTGCTAATTGTTCCTCTAACCGTCCCACCCAAAATGTTGAGATCTAGAAAAGAGAAGCAGAAGAATGAACCTCTCCACGAGGAGCTGAAAATCCAATTAAAGATGATTTGGGGGGGAATAATTTTGATCTGATCATAATCAGCCAAAGGTTTTGTGGTCAATTGTTGTCCTGCCAAAACTTTAGAGCCAAATTTTCCACTGCATGACGGCACCGAAACCATAGCTGTAATATCTGTACTAGAGCCCTGGGTTCAAGATGTAAAGTTTGCCTATTTTTTTTCCCCAGTCACGTAAACGAAGCGTCCCTTGTTCGGGATACCAAAGACAATGTTTCCCTATCTCACCAACCAGCTTCCTTATCTCTGTCACAGGTGTTGCAACACCTGACTTCTGTAACAAGAAGCTACGTTCTTCTACATGTAATTGCTGCCGGTGAGATAGACTGCAAACCCATATTTACCTCCCAGGGTTATACAGTTTTAACAAGCAAAGAACATAGATAGCAACAGCATCTTATTGGCTTATTCTCCTTGTCAATCTATAAGACCACTCCAGCCAGAGTAAAGGCTTCACATAACACAATACTTCCTGGTACTGACTGGTTCTACTAGGTGAGGTCATAGATGTTGAGGTAACCAGTTACTGAGATCATGGCAGTTTGCTGCGCATGTCTGTACATAACCTTTGTATAACCTCTACAAACTAACTTCAAATCCACTCTCTATATTTTCCTTTTTTTAAAAAAAGCTTATCAAGAAAGAGCAGTTTTGGTTCAAATTTCAAGTTTGTCACCTATTATTCTTCCTCTTGAAATAGGTATAGGTATAGGTATTTTATTTGTATGCCACCCTTTTTCCTGGGGGGACTCAGGGTGGCTCACAGTTCAAAGGGAGGGAGGACAAACCAAGTTAAACACATAAGACAATACATTGTTAAAAGCACAACATTCATACAATTCGGGTGGGGTTAAGGTCTTTAGCCCCAGGCCTGATGGGACAGCCAGGTTTTAAGGGCTGTGCGGAAGGTCTGGAGGGTGGTGAGGGTACGAATCTCCACGGGGAGATCGTTCCATAGGGTCGGAGCTGCCACCGAGAAGGCTCTCCTCCGCGTGGTTGCCAGTCGACATTGACCGGCTGATGGAACTTGGAGGAGGCCTAATCTATGGGATCTAATTGGTCGAGTGGAGGTAATTGGCAGTAGGCGGTCTCTCAAGTACCCAGATGGACATAACAATGCAGGATTTGCTTTAAACTTCAGCTTCCAGAAAAATAATACCTTAGTTTACACTAATATTATTAGTGTAGCCGGAAATCTGGGCATTATGAACGATCCATTATATGATGAACAGATCTTGTAGATAGTTTGCAAACACTGACTAGCCGGAGTCTTTCCCTCCAGATCAGGTAAGGCAATGAAATACATTTGGTAAAAAGAGGATGATGTTGACATTCAGAGTTGACAAAAATAATAGTATTGGAAGGGACTCTACATGGGGCTGCCCTTGAAAAGTGTTCGGAGACACTTGGTCCAGAATGCAGCCGCGCGAGCGATACTGGGTGTACCTAGATACACCCATGTTACACCTATCCTCCGCGAGCTGCACTGGCTCCCTATCGGTCTCCGAACACGCTTCAAGGTGCTGGTTATCACCTTTAAAGCCCTACATGGCCTAGGACCTGGATATCTCTGTGACCGCCTCTTGCAACATACCTCCCAGCGCCCAATAAGATCGCAAAGGGTGGGCCTTCTCCGGGTGCTGTCCACTACACAATGTTGTCTGGCGGCTCCTCGGGGGAGAGCCTTCTCTGTAGCTGCCCCGGCTCTATGGGACGATCTACCCCCTGAGATCCGGACCCTCCCCACTCTCTCGGCCTTCCGAAAGTCGGTTAAGACCTGGCTGTTCCAGCAGGCCTGGGGCTGCTGATCTTGTTTGAGCTTCAACCCCATTAAGATCGAGTGCATGTTGTGTCTTTTTTAATTTGCTTTGTCTTGTATTTTTAAATTCTTTTAATATTTTTAAAACTGTTTTTATGTAAGCCGCCTGGAGTCCTTCGGGATTGGGCGGCATACAAATCCATTAAAATTGAAATTGAAATGGACTTTCGAGATCTTCTAGTGCAATCCCCTGCTCAAGCAGAAAACCCTATACCATTTTGAACAAATGACTGTGAATCTTTTCTTTAAAACTTCCAGTGTTAAGAGCACATAAAACTTCTGGAGATAAGTTGGTTAATTGTTCTAACTGTCAAGACATTTCTCCCTTAGCTCTAGGTTGGTTTTCTCCTTGATTAATTCCCATCCATTGTTCTTGTCCTGCCTGAGAATAGGTTGACTCCCTCTTCTTTGTGGCAGCCCTTCATATATTGGAACACTGCTATCACATCATCCCTAGTCTTTCTTTCATTAGCCTATGTGATGTACCCGTGGTTCGCTCATGAGGCCAAGGTTGAGAAAAGACACGGACACGAGCTTTCTCGGGATGAGGCGACCCAGACTGGGGGTCTGGGAGCCCCTTTTATTGAGATAGGACAAAGGCAGGAGGAGCAATCAACATGTGATTTAAGACAGCCTGTCAAACTACAATTGCTAATCTACTGCTCAGGGAAGTTCTGTCTATTTATGGTCAAATCCTGGGCGTCATTGGTAAGGCACATCTAGAGTGAACTATCAGGATGTTATGTTACGAACTATCAGGATGTTATGTTCTTTAGGAGTTTGTTTTTTCCTATGTGGTTCAGCGTGGCTGCGCATGCCCTGTTATGCACTAGGCCATGGGTGACCCACACCTACACAAGGAGTTATATGACAACAAGCCTAGACATACCCAATTCCTGCAACAATTCTTTGTATGTTTTATCCTCCAGTCCCCTAATCATTTTGTTATTCTTCTCTGCACTCTTTCTAGAGTCTCAACATCTGTATATCGTGGTGACCAAAATTGGATGCGGAAAAAAACGCCTAGGTTCTAAAGGACTCAACCCAAAGAGGGTAAGATGTGTGGGCCATTTGAAGTTTATACAAGCAAGAATGGCAAAAAGAAAACAGCTGCACACTTCATTTCCTATCCTCCTACAGAGTAGGAGGCAAAGAGAAGCAATTCTCCTTTAGTCCTTCTAAGCTGGGCCCTGGGAGCTCTGTAGTGTAAAGTTTCCAAACCATGCTAATCATGGAAGCCCGCTACAAATTCAAGGCAAATTATTATATTTGGAAGTAATGGGGCATGTCCGCTTTGGACCTGGCAACTTGAGAGACCGCCTGCTGCCAATTACCTCCAACAGACTTATTAGCTCCCACAGATTAGGCCTCCTCCGAATTCCATCTACTGGCCAATGCCGATTGGCTACCACCCAGAGGAGGGCCTTCTCTGTGGCTGCTCTGGCCCTTTGGAACGAGCTCCCCGTGGAGATTCGGACCCTCACCACCCTTCAGGCTTTCCGCAAAGCCCTTAAAACCTGCTTGTTCCCACAGGCCTGGGGCTGACGAGTTCCCCGCCCCCGCTCGAATTGTGTGGTTGTGGAGTGTTGTTTTTTTAATTGTTGTAGTTGTTTGTCCGTTGTTTTCCTCCTGTTTGTATCCCCCCCCCCCTTTACTTTGGTTTTTGAGCCACCCTGAGTCCCTCTGGGAATAGGGTGGCATAGAAATGCAATAAATCAAATCAAATCAAAAATAGGGACACCATACCTGGGCTGCAAAAATCCAAATGGCACTTAGATGGCAACAATGAAATAGGGTTTCGGTAGTTGAGTTGTCAGCATCTCAGCAATCCAGATCTGATAGTTCAAGTTTCTGTTTCCACCACAAATGAGCATTTGTTTCCCTCCTAGGTTAACCCCATCGGATAAGGTAGCCCCTTCCAAGGAAAGAACCCGACTTTCCCATTGAGGGACATCACTTACCTAATGATAAAGAAACTTCTTTCGATGTCTCCCCCCCCCCCCCAAACACACACACACAAACACTCATCATGGCTTCATTCATGCAGAATGCTGGACCATAATGTAACTGTTTGGGTTTAGTGCTCAATTATTATGTTGCTTGTAACTTACTGAATAGGGGCATTATATTCAGTGAAATGTACGTCTATTTGTGGTGACTTATCCAGTATAAGAGGCAACGATGCTGGTGTCCCTGCTGTAGGGAAATCCAGCCAGTGGCCATCCATTCATTCTGGGCTTTGCATTTAGAAAGAGGCTTCAAGGCTGCTTATCTGAGGCTCAGCTGCCCCACCCAGAGCCACTGCCTAGGGGCAGCTCGGTCCCTGCAGCTGCTTTGTCAAGATAAGAGGAGGGGCCTCTCCCCATCTCTTGGCGGCTGCTCGAATGGGGCATCTTCATCGCCCACAATGAGCAAAAAAAACCCCTCAGTTGAGGGAGGGGGTGAGCAGGGAATTCCCTACTTTGAAAAAAAATAGCTCCAGGAGGGGATTCCCCCCCCCCAATATCCATCAATAGGTACTCAATGGACAATGTGCCCATAATTCCATCTCTGCAATGGCTGGTTGTAGAATACTTGGAGATGGAGGTAGGGGGGGGAATAGGATAATTTGTCTCCAAAGTAGACTTCCATCTCTTGGCGGCTGCTCAAATGGGGCATCTTCATCGCCCACAATGAGCAAACCCCCCCCCCCAGTTGAGGGAGGGGGTGAGCAGGGAATTCCCTACTTTGAAAAAAAAATAGCTCCAGGGGGGGGATTCCCCCCCCAAAAAATCTCCATCAATAGGTACTCAATGGACAATGTGTCCATAATTCTATCTCTGCAATGGCTGGTTGTAGAATACTTGGAGATGGAGGTAGGGGGGTGGAATAGGATAATTTGTCTCCAAAGTAGACTTGTCCATACCCCACCCCCCAAAAAAAACCTGGATTTGCCTTTATGATCTGAACTGACTTCAACTAAGGGTCTGTGGAGGGGATTTCCCCCCTCCCTCCATCAATAGGTACTCAATGGACAATGCGTCCATAATTCCATCTCTGCAATGGCTGGTTTTAGAATACTTGAAGATGGAGGTGGGGGGATAGGATGATCTGTCTCCAAAGTAGACTTTCGTCCATGCCCCCCCCTCCCCAAACTGGATTTTCCTTTATGATCTGAACTGACTTCAACTGTCCCTCTCTTGGAGAGAGACTAAGGGTCTGTGGAGGGGATTTCCCCCTTCCCTCCATCAATAGGTACTCAATGGACAATGTGTCCATAATTCCATCTCTGCAATGGCTGGTTGTAGAATACTTGGAGATGGAAGTGGGGGGGGGGGGGGATAGGATAATTTGTCTCCAAAGTAGACTTTCGTCCATGCCCCCCTCCCCAAACTGGATTTGCCTTTATGATCTGAACTGACTTCAACCGTCCCTCTCTTGGAGAGAGACTAAAGCTCCGTCAAACCTTCCCTCCTCCTTCCTCCCCCACCCCCTAATTTCCCCAAACCCCCCTCTTCCACCAACTCCCCATCAGGGTCTCCTTGATCTCTTCTGACCCTGGGGGTTGGGGGGGGGGAGACTTCAGGGGGGCTTCCCCGCTGGGGGAAAAAAACCGCACCATTTCCAGACAGCGGACCCGACGGCCGGGATGATGGCTAAGGAGAAGGAGGGGGGGGGGGGAAGAAGTCCAAGGCTGTGCTCTCCCCTCTGGAGAAAGCTGGCCAGCGCCTTTACTCCCCCCCCTCCCCACCCTTTGAGGAGGGGTGTGGCGTCTTGGGCGGGCGGGGGAAGGCGTGCTCGGCTTGGCTTGATAAAAGGGCAGCGCGGCCGTCGAGGGCACCAACCTGCCAACATGGTGCTCACCGAGGAAGACAAGGCTAGGGTGCGCGCCTGCTGGGGCCCCGTGGGCAAGAATGCCGAACTCTACGGATCGGAAGCCCTTACTAGGTAAGCCACGCAACCCCGCCGTCCTTCCCCTCCTGCCCGCTCGCGGTTTGCGCGAACGAAGCTCGCTTGGGCGCTGCTGCTGCTGGTGCCTCCCGTCGGGGCTTCCCTTCCTTCATTCTCCCTTTGAACGAAGCTCGCTTGGGCGATGCTGCTGCTGCTGGTGCCTCCCGTCGGGGCTTCCCTTCCTTCATTCTCCCTTTGAACGAAGCTCGCTTGGGCGATGCTGCTGCTGCTGGTGCCTCCCGTCGGGGCTTCCCTTCCTTCATTCTCCCTTCCTCCCCCCCTTCTCTTCTGCAGGCTCTTCGCCGCTCACCCAGCCACCAAGACCTACTTCCACCACTTCGACCTGAGCCCCGGCTCCAGCGACCTCAAGACGCACGGCAAGAAAGTCATCGACGCCATCACCGAAGCCGTCAACAACCTGGACGACGTGGCCGGAGCCCTCTCCAAGCTCAGCGACTTGCACGCCCAGAAACTCCGCGTGGATCCCCTCAACTTTAAGGTGAGCCAGTCCCCTTCTCCCGACGGGACCGCACGCCTCCCTCCCGCCTGCTTCCCTTGGGTGGCCCGGGTGGGTGGGTGGGTGGGATCCTTGTAGCCTGCAGTGGTCTCCAACCTTGGCAACTTTAAGACTTGTGGCAATAATAGCAATAACAGTAGACTTATATACCGCTTCACAGGGCTTTCAGCCCTCTCTAAGCGGTTTACAGAGTCAGCATATTGCCCCCAACAACAATCCGGGTCCTCATTTTACCCACCTCAAAAGGATGGAAGGCTGAGTCAACCCTGAGCCGGTGAGATTTGAACCACTGAACTGCTGATCTAGCAGTCAGCCTGCAGTGCTGCATTTAACCACTGCGCCACCTTGGCTCCTAGCTTTGCTGGCTGAGGAGCTCTGGGAGTTGAAGTCCACAGGTCTTAAAGTTGCCAAGGTTGGAGACCACTGCTTGTAGGCATCTCTCCTCCGACGGCTCGGGGCGGGCTATGCTCTGCCTCTCTTAACGGGCCTCCTCCTCCTCCTGTCTGCAGCTGCTGGGCCACTGCCTGGAGGTAACCATCGCGGCTCACAACGGTGGGCCCCTCAAAGCCGATGTCCTTTTGTCCCTTGACAAGTTCCTCTGCCGAGTCGCCAAGGTCCTGGTGTCCAGGTACCGCTAAGAAGGAGAATGCACGCCCTGCCTGTGCTGGGAAAGAATGGCCCTCTTCCTCTCCCGGTCTCTCCCCCTCCTTCCTTCCTGGATAAACCTCCTTCAACATCTCTTGCCTGCATGTCTTCTGCTCTGTGGGGGTTCCCTCCTGGAACCCTAATGTGGGCATCTCCTCGGAGCCCTGAATTGCTAGTTGCCCTGTGGCTGCGTTGTGACCAAGCCAAGCTCTGAGCTCTCCGCAGTGGGACTGAGCAACTGAAGATCTAAAAGGTGCTTTTGGATGATTCAACCACCCTCATGTCATCCGCCACCCTTAATTTCTGAGCTGGTTCTACTTCCACTGTTGTCGCAAACTATTGTTTCCATTGCTTTCTCTCCCTTGTCGAATCTTCATTATTACAACAAATCAATAAAAGCACAGGAAAAGAGGTGCAATCGCCTTTTTCAGCGTCTGTCTCATGTTCCAAGTGGTTCTACTTGCATTGTTAGTACCGCGTGCGCTTCTCAATCGGGCAGAACACATTTGCCATCTTGGTGTGGGTGGGCAGATTGTCGGGAGCAGGGGGTCCTTCCTATTTTTTTAGGGGCAGCTATGGGAGGAAAAATGTGTCAAGTATGAATGGAATGGCTCAAACTGTGTTTGGGAATGTGCATGGCAACTTCTTAAAGAATCTGGGCAAAGCTTAAGTAAATTAAGCCAAAAGTTTCAAGTTCAAGTTTCAAGTTTAATTTTATTTATAGGCCGCCCAATCCCGAAGGACTCCGGGCGGCTTACAGAAGGGGAAAGAAAATAAAACAAAATAAAAATAAAATAGACAAGTTAAAAAACAACACAGATACATTCATTTCAGTCGGGGGCTGGACCTCAACAATGAGGTCAACAGCCCCAGGCCTGCCAGAAAAGCCAGGTCTTGACAGCTTTTCTGAAGGCCACGAGAGTGGGTGAGGTCCGGATTTCTGGGGGTAGCTCGTTCCAAAGGGTCGGGGCAGCCACAGAGAAGGCTCTCCTCCGGGGAGCAGCCAGCCGACATTGTCTGGCTGACGGCATCTGAAGGAGGCCCAATCTGTGGGATCTTACCGGCCATTGGGAGGTATGTGGCAGTAGGCGGTCTCGCAGGTACGCTGGTCCTAAGCCATGTAGGGCTTTAAAAGCAATACTTGTGTTTGCATAACATTGTAAAACTTAAACTCAGGTTAATCAAAGTAAACAGTTGGAGTCAAATAACAGCAATACTCAAAGAAAATGTATCATGGCTAAAGATAATAGTCTGGTTCACACAACATGGTAAGATGATGACTTGAGTTCCTATAAGTTCCCATCAACTTATTACTGATAATAGCAAATTTTCTGCATATGGTTTTTTTTAAATATAATTTTTATTTTATCAATTTCATATATACACTCACAATTATATGATCTCATAACTGTTATTAATAATATGTATTTATAACAGTTTTTCCCTACAGTTGACAATATACTTGAAGATTGCCTTTTTAACATCCCATAGATCCATCTTATCTTACAACGGTCCTACTTCTTCTTCCCTCCCTCCCTCTTTCCTTCCCTCGTTTCTTCTCTCCTACTCCCCTTCCTTCCCTCCTTCCTTCCCTCCCTCCTTCCCCTTCCCTCCTTCTCTCCTTCCCTCCTTCCTTCCTTCCTTCCCTCCTTCCTTCCTTCCCTCCTTTCTTTTCTCCTCCTCTCCTTCCTTTCCCCCTTCCTTTCCTCCTTCCTTCCCCCCTTCCTTCTCTCCTACATTCCCTCCTTCCTTCCCTTTCTTCTCTCCTTCTCTCCTTCTTTCCCTCCTTCCTTCCCTCCTTTCTTCTCTCCTTTTCTCCTTCCTTCCCTCTTTCCTTCCCTCGTTTCTTCTCTCCTACTCCCCTTCCTTCCCTCCTTTCTTCCCTCCCTCCTTCCCCTTCCCTCCTTCCCTCCTTCCTTCCCTCCTTCCTTCCTTCCTTCCCTCCTTTCTTTTCTCCTTCTCTCCTTCCTTTCCCCCTTCCTTTCCTCCTTCCTTCTCCCTTCCTTCTCTCCTTCTCTCCTTCCTTCCCTCCTTCCTTCCCCCCTTTCCGCATATGGTTTTTGATCAGCCTAGCACAACAACAGTATGTTTATCTCAAACACATTACTTACTACAGCATTTTCTGGAATATCCAGGCAAACCTATTTAAGCAAAGGACTATAGCAGTGGTAGTCAACCTGCTCCCTACCGCCCACTAGTGGGCGTTCCAGCTTTCATGGTGGGCGGTAGGGGTTTGCTGTAACTCTGCTTTATAAATTTTATAAAGTAAAGTTACTTCCCTACTTTATAAATCACCATTATTGTGGAACCGGTGGGCGGTTAGAAAATTTTACTACTAACAGAAATACAAAAGTGGGCAGTAGGTATAAAAAGGTTGACTACCCCTGGACTATAGGAACTTTTAACCTTTTTTCACTTCGACTTTAAATAACAGGCATTCCTCTAAGCAGGGCTTATGCTAGAAGACCTTCTAGAGCAGAGGTGGCGCAGTGGTTAGGGTGCAGTACTGCAGGCCACTTCAGCTGACTGTCATCTGAAGTTCAGCGGTTCAAATCTCACCGGCTCAAGGTTGACTCAGCCTTCCATCCTTCCGAGGTGGGTGAAATGAGGACCCAGACTGTGGGGGTGATATGCTGACTCTGTAAACCGCTTAGAGAGGGCTGAAAGCCCTATGAAGCGGTATATAAGTCTAACTGCTATATAAGTTTTGACCAGGATAAATTAAATATTACATATTTACATATTCATATGTAACAAAATGTAAAAAAAACAAATGGAGTGGACATCATGGAAAGCATATCGAAGCACTTTTGAAAACGTAGAATGCATTGTAATTTAAAAGGAATTTTATTCAAAAGGAGGTAGGAGTGCAGTTTAGCAATGTTCTCAGAACCCACTTAGCATAGCATAGCATTTCATAGTCTTCTCAGTCAATTTGCTTCTTGGTGCAGCTCTCAATTCAAGCAAAAATAAGAGGAAAAAAATGGAATAACTGTTTGTAAAGGCTGATATTTCTTGTAATATTTACTCATCTGATCCTATTGATCTCTTCTTCGTCTATGAAAAACAACAGCAATTATTTAATATCAATTAAAATGTTTTCTACACTTTTCTCAGATTACATTCCAGAAAATCTTTATATTCTAAAAAAAACAAAAACCCTCTTACTTAGCATGAAGTGAATTTGAAATCATTGTATATCCTACATATTCCATCTGAGAAGGACTGAAAAGAACATAGGGGGATGGAGATCATGGGAAGGGTTAAGTCACTGTTATCAAATCCATCTACCAGCAATCCTAAATCACTAATAACAATAGTATAAGATGTCCTGTTGAACAATTCTACAGAGTTTACAAGAATGGGAAGAAAGTAAAGAATGAAAGAAGAGAATTTTTATGATGTTAAGACTCTAAATAAACAAGGCAAATTAATATGGAAAGAAATAAACAGATTGTAGTTGGAGGGATAAAGTTAAACTTTTACAGAAGGAAGAAAGGAAGGAAGGAAAGGAGAAGAAACTTTTAAAAGTCATAACGTCAGTGAATGGAAGTGGAATGACTAAAGGGCTTTTATTTTTTGTAATGGCACTCAGGGATGTGGTCAGGATCAGTGACGTGCGGTGAGCTTCATGGCCAGTGAGGCAAGCGTGAAAGCCATAGAGCGGTCCCCGGCCATGAAGCTCACCGCACGTCACTCGGCAGTTCAAACTCTGCTCTGCAGCCCAAACTTTCTCCTCCCAGCAACTTGGCCTGTTGGACACAGTAGTGGCGGAGGAGGAATGGGCTGTGTGGGCTGGCTGGCTGGGGAGGGGGGGAGCCCTTTAAAAGCCCTGCTGCCGCGCCTTCCCAGCAAGACTTCCTTTCGGCTCGCGGTTTCCCTTGCCTGCCTTAACCAAAGCTTGGCGCCCTGCCTCGGCTTTCGCGCTCTCCCTCTCTCAGCTGTGCAGCAGCTTCGGCGGCAGCTCTCGGCCTACAGCAGCAACATCGCGCAGGCTGTAGAAGGAGAAGGAGGAGGAGGAGGAGGAGGGAACCAAGAGAGGCGTTTAACGGGCGTGCGCCCCACAGCCAGGACCGTCATTGCGCCTCAAGCCGCGTTTCTTCCCGAGAGCTCCACCTGATGCCCGAATGCTTTGCAGGAAGAAACGCGGCTTGAGGCGCAATGATATTCAGTATAGTGTATCATCATGGCTAGTTGAAGTAGATTTGCTTTGATACAACATTTCTGCTGTTTGCGCCTACATTTTTGCCCCTTATTAAAAAAAAGACCTGATTTTGAAAACATGGGCTGAAGTGTCTTGTTGACTTTTACAAAACAGTCATCTATCTCCCCCCCCCCCGCCCCAATCTATCTTTCATTTTTAATTTGCATATTGTTACACAGAAATCACATCCCATTCTTCCCTGGCTTTCCTCTATTTTATGTATTTTTTTTTCATTCAATACCCTTTATGAACTCACCTCAAAATCATGATCTTCAGATGATTTCATATTAATAATCATCTCTCTTAGAGTTGCTATCTCTTTTTTGTGTTCTTGTAACTAGAAATTAAGAATGTTATACATAAGAGAAGGATCAGAATAGAGCAACCACTGGTTTTTCTTGGGACATTCCATGGAAGCCAAAGTTGGTGAAGCAGAAAATAGTGACATTTTGAATTTGGGTGTTGGAGAAAATATCTGGAAATACTGTGAACAGCAAAACAAACAAACGGACCATCATATAAACCAGAGTTGTCACTCAAGATGCAAATACCAAGACTCAAATTATCCTACTTTGGACACACTAAGCCAAGATAACTCTCTGGAGAAGGACATAATGCTTGAAAGACAGAAGGAGCTTGCTGGGGTATTTTCTAATAAATAGGCAAAGCCACAGTATAGAGATGGTCTCAGGACAGCCAAAATTTGATTTAATCTGAATTATCATATAAATTAAGCTAATTATAAATAATATTAACTGTTGTGGCCCAGCAGGAGCTGTTGGAGCTGCCACCAGACTCCGACAGCGAGGGGCCCTATGAGTCGGCTCTGGAGGATGTGGAGGATCCTGGACAGGGGTCCGACTCCGAGCAGGGCACAGAGGAGGCGCCTGAGCCTTGGACCAGTGGGGAGGAGACAAGGGAGTGTAATCCGGACGTCATGCATTGGAGCAGTGGGGAGGAGACAAGGGAGTTGGTCCTGGATGCCCGGCAACGGAGAGCTAATAGGCGTAAGGAACAGTTACGCAGTTACAGGAGATAATTGCACTCAGCTGGTGGTAATTAGGCACCTCTCAAGACTATAAAAGGAATGATTGTGCACACACACGTTGCAGGAGTCAATGTATTCACTAGAGCTGGAGAACTCTCGTGGCTAGCTTGGCAGGCTGGATTGCTGCCAAGGTTAGTCTGTGCTGGATTGCTGCCAACATCTGGACTGTGCTGGATTGCTGCCAAGATCTTGTCTCTGTGTTAATAAATCTTGAAGTATCTTTGTCTCGGCGTGCTTTGGTGTAGGACGGGGGGGGGGGTCAGAACAATTAACTGTCATGCATTTAATACATTTTTGACTTTAGTGACATTACAAATTAGAATTTGGTAGTGAGTTCTGGAAAGGTTATGGCGGCTACAACCAAAAGTGTTAGAAGACACATGTGGACATAAGGCATTGGTTACAGGTAGTCCTCGACTTACGATCATAATTGAGCCAAAATTTATGTTGCTAAGTGAGACATTTGTTAGGTGACCTTTGCCCCATTTTATAGTTTTTCTTGCCACAGTTGTTAAGTGAATCATTGCAGTTATTAATAAACCTGTTGTTAAGTGAATCTGGCTTCCCCATTGACTTTACTTGTCGGGAGGTCGCGAAAGGCGTTTCAGATGATCTGGGGACACTTCAACCATCATAAATATGAACCAGTTGCCAAGCATCCAAATTTTGATCATGTGACCTTGAGGATGCTGCAATGGTTATAAGTGTGAAAAATGGTCATAAGTCACTTTTTTCAGTGACATTATAACTTTAAATGGTCACTAAGTCGGTTCCACCACAAAACCGCGTTCGACTAAAGCGCGCTGGACGAAACCGCGTACCTGACGTCATCACAGCACGACGAAAAAAGCACGCTGTGAGCGCTAAAGCAAAAATTAACACCTAAACCTAAACCTAACCCCCTGAAACCTAACCCTAAACCTAACCCTTAACCTAACCCTAAACCTAACGCTAAACCTAACCCTAAACCTAACCCTTAACCTAACCCTAAACCTAACCCTTAACCTAACCCTAAACCTAACCCTAAACCTAACGCTAACCCTTAACCTAACCCTAAATCTAACCCTAACGCTTAACCTAACCCTAAACCTAATCCTAACCCTTAACCTAACCCTAAACCTAACCCTAACGCTTAACCTAACCCTAACCCTTAACCTAACCCTAAACCTAACCCTTACCTTAACGTGAATCGGCTTGCTTTCAAAGCGCTTTTTAAAGCGCCCTTTTTTCTCCGCGGTCGCTGTTGTCGCCCTGCTGATGACGTCAGCGACGCGCTTTAATCGGGCACGCTTTAGTGGACCGCGGTTTTGTCGTGCCACGCACTAAGTCAGGGGCTACTTGTATGAACCTAGACCACTTATCATAAGTAACAAACACCCCTACCTCTTTCGCCAATAATCTTTTTTTAAATATCAGTCTCTTCATTTTTTCTTTTAATTCATTTTCCAAAGAGGTAGTCATCACCTTCTCTACATAAGGCATAGTTCTTCCTTGACATCTTTCCTATGAAAAACAACCACACAAGAAGGTATCAGTTCTGAGAGCAGATAATTAATTAAAACATTCAGAAATGGTGTTGCTAGGAAATCTATTACTGTGTGTTTGGTATCTGATAGGCATTCAATGGCAGTAGAAAAGTACATTCTCAAGCTGAGCTGCCTTTGCCCATTCACAAAATAGCAAAATAGAAGGTTCATTTGTGGAATATAAACTAGTTTGGATGTTCCTTACCATGGCCTTCACTTTACCTCTGACTTTTTTTCTGGACACTTTTTGTTTAAAGTTTTGGGCTATGTAGTCATTTAGGAATTTAATTTCCTAACAAATTAAATTGGGACCATGTTGTGGCCCAGCAGGAGCCGTGGGAGCTGCCACCAGAATCCGACAGCGAGGGGCCCTGGAGGATGTGGAGGACCCTGGACAGGGTTCCGACTCCGAGCAAGGTGCAGAGAGGCTGGCTGGCCACCAGGAGGTGCCTGAGCCTTGGAGCAGTGGGGAGGAGACAAGGGAGTGTGATCCTGACGTCATGCATTGGAACAGTGGGGAGGAGACAAGGGAGTTGGTCCTGGATGCCCGGCAGCGGAGGGCTAATAGGCGTAAGGGACAGTTATGCAGTTACAGGAGATAATTGCACTCAGCTGGTGGTAATTAGGCTCCTCTCAAGACTATAAAAGGAATGACTTTCCACATGCTTGTCGCAGGAATCAACGTATTTACTAGACCTGGAGAAGCTATTGTGGCTAGCTTGGCAGGCTGGATTGCTGCCAAGGTCAGTCTGTGCTAGATTGCTGCCAAGGTCTGGTCTGTGTGTTAATAAATCCTTGAAGTATCGTTGTCTCGGGGTGCTTTGGTGTATGAAGAGGGGGGGGGGGTCAGAACAGACCAATAATAAGTCCTAATTCTGCAGGTAAAACAAAAGGATATTGAAGATAGGTGTATTGCAAGATTTTAGAAATGTATTATTTTAATGTATGCTGCTCTGGAAAAGGTCATCCTTTGCCAGTTTATCTTTCTCATAATTGTATTGATAAAATTTATAATACAGATAATCTTCAACTTACAACAGCTCAGTGACCAAGTTACAACGGCACTGAAAAAAGGGACTTATAACCATTTTTCACACAACAGTTGCAGCATTCCGATGGTCACATGATCAAAATCCAGATGCTTGGCAACTAGTTCATATTTATGACCATTGCTGTACCCCAAGGTTTGCTTTTGAGATCTTCTGACAAGGAAAATCAATGGGGAACCCAGATTCACTTATCAACCATGTCACTGACTAACTTATCCACTCCAGTGATTTACTTAACAACTGTGGCAAGAAAGGTCATAGAACGGGGCAGAACTCACTTAACAAATGTTTCACTGAACAACAAAAATTGGGGGGCTCAATTGTGGTTGTAAGTTGAGCGCTACCTATAATAAAAAAAATTGACCTGCTAGCATATCCACTGTTTTAGAAGTTTCTTATCCTGCTTAATGTATAGATTTATAGATTTGATGTAGGCAGATCGTAGAAACTGGATATTGGGAAACAGAATACAGTATGCCTTCCAGCATAGATTTCACAATGGAAACAACCTGTTCTGACTCCCCTCTTCCTACACCAAAGGATGCCGGGACAAAGATACTTCAAGGATTATTAACACAGAGACTAGACCTTGGCAGCAATCCAACACAGATTAGACATTGGCAGCAATCCAGCACAGACTAACCTTGGCAGCAATCTAGCCTGCCAAGCTAGCCACGATAGTTTCTCCAGCTCTAGTAAATACGTTGATTCCTGCAACGGGCATGTGCACAATCATTCCTTTTATAGTCTTGAGAGGAGCCTAATTACCACCAGCTGAGTACAATTATTTCCTGTAACTGCGTAACTGTTCTTTACGCCTGTTAGCCTTCCATTGCTGGGCATCCAGGACCAACTCCCCTGTCTCCTCCCCACTGCTCCAATGCATGACGTCAGGATCACACTCCCTTGTCGCCTCCGCACTGGTCCAAGGCTCAGGCACCTCCTGGTGGCCAACCAGCCTCTCTGCGCCCTCCTCGGAGTCGGAACCCTGTCCAGGGTCCTCCACATCCTCCAGAGCTGACTCATAGGGCCCCTCGCTGTCGGAGTCTGGTGGCAGCTCCAACGGCTCCTGCTGGGCCACAACAGAAACCAAAGCAAGATTTTTGCTATTTCAGCATTCACTGTAGGAAACAGGAGGTCCTTAAATAAATTGCAACCAATATAGCTAAAAAGTATTGGCATAATAAGTGCCTGGTCATGGGGTTATCAGGTAATCAGTGAGGGAGTCATCTCAGTCCCTTATTATATCTGTATTCATCTGGAAGAACCAACTGAGGGTCAAGTAATATGTAGAATCCATTATTTTCTAACAGCCCTAAAATATATATCACTTCCTTTTCATTTTTAAGCACACAATGATAGAAAAACTTACCGTAGTGCTTTCATCAACACCAGACCCCGTAGTAAGAAAACTTGCTATCATTGGCGACTCCTTTACAATGGACTCCAATAATGACTCCTCCAAAATGTTAGGTGTAGCTTGCGTTTCTGCACATGATCAGAAATAATGTTAAAGAAGTCATTTAATAATTATCAATGCATTTTTACCAGAACTGTAGAATTTTTAAATAGTTTCATTCTTCTGAAATTCCGTCAGGATACTTTTGGGATCAACTGAGCCCCAGTATTCAAGGGTTATTTCAACATTAGTTATTTACTTGGAATTTGAATAGCGCAGTTGCGATACTACCAGATACAATACCTGTATTCAGGGCCACGATCTCTATCGTTAGAAATTTCCTTCTAACTAAATCATTGGCTTCTCTTTTAGCGAGCATTTAATTGTCCTGTTCCCATCCTTTACTATACAACCAAAACATTGTAGTACATTACTGACTTTTATCTTTTGACATTTTACATCCTCTTAAAGGTACAATTCATCATAGTGGTGATTATTGCCAAAAGGGATACTAAGAAATTTATTCACGGAGAAAGAAATCGGAACTAGTATAGCACTACATTAACTGCTATGTTGAATTGAAAATAGCTAACATTCATTTCCCCAGCTTTAGGGAACCTCCAACTACAGCTCATATTCACAGTATTAAGATACTAATGATTTCTGTCACGATTCTCAAGTGATGAAGGAATAGCTTCCCTTTTTGTCCACCCAACATACAAGGCATTAAAGTTCAGAGACTAAAGACCAGATCCAAATCAAGATTTTAAGTGGGTAGGGGTGGATTCTGTTTCCTCTACTTCCTTGCAATTTAAAGTAGACAAAAATCTCTAATATGCTTTACTGTGAAAGGGTGTTTTTCCCCTCATACAAGTTGTGAGTATACTGGATCTTCTGCAGGTCAAGAAAACAGGGAAGGGCACAACATTTAAATTCCTTCTTATGCAACACAGACGTCATCCAGATTGGGGTATCCACTATTGCTATTTGCTTATACTTAGTGCCCTGAAGGATAAATTTGGAGATTTATTTCCAGACAAATTATTTACAAGTTTGATGTTTCAATTTGGTTAAAACCCACACAACGTCAGAGAAACACACGCTTTAGAGAGTCAGAACAAGCGTATGTGAAAAGCAGAAGTACAATACACATATGTTCTCTGTGTGGACAAAATATAGCAATATACCTGCTGTTCACTAGATTTCACTTCCAGATATTGGCACTCAAGATGATGTTTACAAGTGTTACTATAACCCAACACCCCTTACAACAGTTTTTGGTCTTTTAAATAGTAATTACACAAAGTGATTTTAACTTGTGGTTATGTGAACTATGAGAATTACTCAATATTTTAGGAGTTGTGCAAGTGAGACAAAGAGAAAATTCTACCACCATCCTTTCTCCTTAAGCAACAACTAATAACCGAGGAAAGTGTTGTGTCAGTCTTCATACGATAGTTGAAGTTTTAAAAATGTTTAAAACTTGTATTTGTACATTTCAAACATTTGTGAACAATATGCAGATTTGGAATTAGGAAGCCATCAGGTTCAATCAGTGGGTAATTTTCTAACCCTAACCCAATTTTATTTGGCATTGTAAGAATTTCTGAAGAGAGATCAGATTGTATGACGCTACCTCCATGCTTAACTTGATTGAATTAACATGTTTTTGGATCTACACAATGTCAAACCATAATCTATCCACTGGACTAGATTTTTCATTAGATTTAAGATACAAAAAACCCAACATTGACCTAGTGTGTTTATAAATGTGGCTATCACTTCTTAATTGATCTTAATTGATTGAGCATACTGTGTGAGTACCAAGTCCAGTGAAATTTACTGCCTCTTAAATGCATAAAGCTCAAACATAACTCTTTACTTTTTCCTGAAAATTGTGTCTTCACGTGTCCAAAATTCCAATTATAGTTGATTATTACAGAAAAGGGGAGGGCCCTTCCATAGCTTTCTTTTTTGTCATTATTTCTAATGGTTTTAATACCAAAATGTAGACTGTTTTCTGGATCCATTGAGATTGTCTCTGATTTTTCAGAGTAGTTAACTATTGCTCTGCCTCCTCTTCAGCTGTGTGCATATACTTTTCTTCAGAAGAAGTCACTAGCTGATTCTTTTCAAAAATCATGACTGTCCCTTTGTGACATCACAAGGAACTTTCGTCACCACAGGAGAACACCGAGAAAATTCATGTTTTCTAACAGAACTTGCTAGCTAGCTTGACTTAAAAACCTGGAAGAAATAGTTATCTTCAATAGAGAAATAAAATTTACCCAGGCTCAAGCCATTTCTAGGAGAAAACTGACGTAAAAGTAATTTCTCTACATAATTGCAACTGGGTCAAAAGTGAATCAACTCAGCTGCCAAAGAAAAAGAACGGAATATGGGTTCACATGGATGAAGAGCTAATCTAGGAGTGATGCAAATGTGACATGTGGTAATAATGTTCATAGTTAAAAGTCTAGCTGTGTGTGAAACATTCTGGTTTAAATAAATGAGTCCAGTATGACAATTTTGAGGTTTGTCACATTCTAATACACTTTCTTGAATTTAACAGCTTGTCTCACAACTCATTTGTTTATATATATTTTTATCCCATTCATATTTGTTTGTCTGAAGGATTAAGTTACTTTAAAACATGCTGTACATAGAATAACGAACATATATTTCTCCAATAGAAACTGGATTTTTTCTCTTTTGGCTACAGTATTTCCCTTTGTGGATGGGTTAAAAATGTTTTGGTATTCTGAAGCATATCTAGGACAATCTTTATTTCAATCCGCAATGGCAAAAAGTATATTGAGGTATCACTGCGGATCTATTAAAAGTGTGTCCTGAGGAATTGGATGTTCAATTGTGAGGGATGAAAATCTCATATTCTGTATAGCTTCTGACTGCAAAAGGTATATCCTGAGAACTGCTGATTTAGGTTGCTAAGTGAAACATTTGTTAAGTGAGTTTTGCCCCATTTTAGAAACATGGTTAAGTGAATCTGGATTCCCCACTGATTTTGTTTGTCAGAAGGTTAATAATATTTATTATTTATTGTCAGTGTACAACATATGTACAATGAGATTGGGTTGAGCTCCCCCAGTGCACCCCCAACACAATTCAGTGAAGAAAAAAACCCCTAACCCAATAAATCATATTACAATACAATACAATTGCAGAGTTGGAAGGGACCTTGGAGGTCTTCTAGTCCAACCCCCTGCCTAGGCAGGAAACCCTATACCGTTCCAGACAAATGGCTATCCAGCATCTTCTTAAAGACTTCCAGTGTTGGGGCATTCACAACTTCTGGAGGCAACTTCTGTTCCACTGGTTAATTGTTCTCACTGTCAGGAAATTTCTCCTCAGTTCTAAGTTGCTTCTCTCCTTGATTAGTTTCCACCCATTGCTTCTGGTTCTACCCTCAGGTGCCTTGGAGAATAGTTTGACTCCCTCTTCCTATTAACAAACACCCAGTCCCATTACACCGGTGTGAACATGTTACACGTTGCGCCAGCCCTGCCAGTCCATCGTACTGCTTAGTTATGATGTTATTTCGCATTCAGGAGTTTTGACAGCTCACGGATAAAAACTGTTCTTCAGCCTGTTTGTGCGGCTGGCTATGCTTCTATATCTCCTTAGCAATAGCAATAGCAGTTAGACTTATCTACCGCTTCATAGGGCTTTCAGCCCTCTCTAAGCGGTTTACAGAGTCAGCATATCGCCCCCAACAACAATCTGGGTCCTCATTTTACCCACCTCAGAAGGATGGAAGGCTGAGTCAACCCTGAGCCGGTGAGATTTGAACAGCCGAACTGCAGAACTGCAGTCAGCTGAAGTAGCCTGCAGTTTCATGTATGTATGTATGTATGTATGTATGTATGTATGTATGTATGTATGTAGAGAGAGAGAGAGAGAGAGAGAGAGAGAGAGAGAGAGAGAGAGAGAGAGAGAGAGAGAGAGAAGAGAGAGAGAGAGAGAGAGAGAGAGAGAGAGAGAGAGAGAGAGAGAGAGAGAGAGAGAGAGTAAGCCATTTTGCAATAGAAAAGAAAAAAAAGTATTGCATTAAAAACTTTTTTCCTATCTTTTCTTCCTTATATTATATTAAAAAATACTTTAACACTCACACCCACACACGTGTGTGTACTATATTAAACTTTTTTTTTTCTTTCAACCGTGGCTTACATGATATATATACACCGGTATGTATGTATGTTTGTTTGTTTGTTTGTTTGTATGTATGTATGTATGTATGTATGTATGTATGTATGTAATAAATAAATAATAAATAAACAATAATAAATAAATAAATAATAAATAAATAATAAGTAAGTAAATAATAAATAAATAAATAATAAGTAAGTAAGTAAGTAAGTAAATAAATAAATAAATAAATACAAAAATAAATATATTTTTCGTGGAACAAATCTGCCAGCGTTGTCAGTTCTTCTCCCCCCCCCCAAAAAAAAAAAAAAAAAAAAAAGCATTGAAGTTTAAACGCAACCGCGACCTCTACAGTAGGGGTCTCCAACCTTGGCAACTTTTAAGACTTTTGGACTTCAACTCCCAGAATTCCTCAGCCAGCTTTGTCAAGCTTTGCTGGCTGAGGCATTCTGGGAGTTGAAGTCCACAAGTCTTTAAAGTTTGCCAAGGTTTGGAGACCCTCCCTGCTCTACAGTATGGCACAGGGCAAAGCTACGCGCGTGCGCGAAGATCGGCGAAGGTTAAAAAGATGCGGCGTAAAAAAGGAGTGCGGAGAAAGATTACGAGAGAGCCCACTGCGCATGTGCGCCTGCGGACAGCCACGCGTTCTTCAGGAAGCCTCCTACCGGGGGAGGGAAGGAGGAGGAGGAGGAGACTTCGAGTCACGTGCCTCTCCCTCCTCCTTCCAGGGGAAGACACGTCTGCCGTTACCCCCGTTCCGTTGGCAAGAAGAAGGCGGGGCTTAAACGGCCTTGCGTGCCTGGCCGGGCGGCGTCAGGACGTCGCAGCGTCAAGGGGAGGCGGGGCGTCGGCCGGATGGAAGCTTAGCGCCATTGCTTCAGTGGCAGGAGAAAGCACAAACCGCCACCGAAGGGCGCTCGTCGGGTTCGCGACCATGAGGCGGTCCCTGCCCCAACTGTTGGTCTTCGTGCTGCTGGCCTTCCCCGCCGTCCTCCTCCGATCTGGCCCAGGTGAGAGAGAGAGATGGAGAGAGAGAGATGGACGAGCTGAGGGGCTGAACCGAAGCGCCTGTCAAGAGGGCGACCGTTGCAGGATGGCCGTTGTCGCGTGCGACGCGGGGGGAGGGGGGGAGGTCGCCAGTTTGAAATGGGGAGCGGCGCGTGAGGCGATTCCTCGGGTCGGTGGGTCGTAGGGAAAGCGGGAGAGACTCAGCTCCGCCTCGGTGCTCTAGGGCAGTGTTTCCCAACCTTGGCCACTTGAAGATGTCCGGACTTCAACTCCCAGAATTCCCCAGCCAGCATTCGCTGGCTGGGGAATTCTGGGAGTTGAAGTCCGAACATCTTCAAGTGGCCAAGGTTGGGAAACACTGCTCTAGGGGGTGTAGTGATGGTCTGCCCTGCACCCCTCCCCTCCGCTCGGGGGCTGACGTGTCAGATCTCTCTGCCGACACCCCTGATTTTTCATGAGCGACTTGGAAACTTGGGGTGCATTTAAAAGCCTAGTTGCGGCTTCTGATCGCTTGTTGGGGGGGGGGTGCTGACAAAAGTGATACGTGCTAAAGGCGAAGTCGATCCCCCCCCCCCAAACACA
This sequence comes from Thamnophis sirtalis, assembly GCF_051295495.1. Lineage (NCBI taxonomy): Eukaryota > Metazoa > Chordata > Lepidosauria > Squamata > Natricidae > Thamnophis > Thamnophis sirtalis. The sequence continues at coordinate 172,505,489 of NW_028261382.1, forward strand.
CGAGCACACTGCTTTAATTGTTGACAGGTCTGTCTGTGTGTGTGTTTGTGTTGCTTAACGCCCCGATATTGCTGTGATTTCCTTCTTTTTCCTTCCTTTTCTTGAAAAACCGCATGCAGTTTCTCTGAAGTCATCTTGTAGCTCGTCTTTTTAAGCCCGAGATCGCCCCAGAAAACTTAAGTTGGTAATTCAAATAAGGGACCGTGCTGGTCATTGAGCAAGGATCGAATCGCTTTTGTCGGGTTTTTTAAAAAAATTAATTTAAAAAAAGATGATGAGAGGCGTTGAAATACAAACAGCAAATAGAAATAATGTCAGGATGTTAGCCAACAATTTGTTGGGTAGGTATTAAGTACATTAAGTGCCCACACAATTTGTTAAGTTCTTTTCATTCTAATAGCATTAATATATGTGTGTGTATGTGTATGTATATGTATATATGTGTGTGTATGTATATGTGTGTGTATGTATATATGTGTATATGTATGTGTGTATATATGTGTGTGTGTATGTATGTGTATATATGTATGTATGTATATGTGTGTGTGTTTGTGTGTGTGTATCTATATCTATCTATCATCTATTTATATCTATATCATCTATATCTATATATATCTGTCTATATCTATCTATCTATCTATCATCTATCTATCTATATCTATATCTATCTATATCTATCTATCTATCTATCTATCTATCTATCTATCTATCTATCTATCTATATATATATATATATATATATATATATATATATATGCTAAGTTATACTTTCTGTAGCATTTGCACTGTTCGGTCCAGTTTTCCTGACTGGCACCAATTTGTATATTATGAAATATGGCAGTCTTAAGAATTCTGTTCAGTATCAACTGAAAAGCAACATTGCTGCAAGTGCTTGGAGCTAATATCCTAGGCATGCTGTAAGGGAGCCTGGGCAAGGGGGTAAATTTTCAGAAAAAGTTGCTGAAGTTATGTGAATTGGACCTGATTCCAAGCCTAAGTCATATTCACTCTTTAGTGGTTTGATCATTTTCCAGATCTTTTGGACTGTATTTTCATTTTACTAGGCTGGCATGGCTGTGTCTCCATAGCGTAGGGTAATATATCTGAAGGAAAACGAAGTTGGAGGACAAAGTGTCTTTGGCCTGTTGTCAGAGTTAAGTCTTTTGTGCACATGGCTACAGTGTGGGTTACTATGCGTTGCTTACCTGAAAATGTTGACAACATGCTATGTGGAGTCTCTTTACAAATTATCTGTAGTTACCTAAACAATATAAAACATCATTTCATTTTTGTTTAAAAATAATAAGTAACTTGTACAGGTGCTGTAATCTTGAATAGTTGAGTTACTTTTGTGTTATATATGTATGCACATATGGAGAAGCAAAAGCATGATACTTAATAGTTTCACCATTCTGGAAGCAGTAGTAAATTGTTGGATGAGCTAAACCAATGATTAATAAAGCAGAAGAGTTATTTCTTCTTAAGACACCAACTCTGCATATTATATGATCTCAATATTTTCTTTTTAAGTAAAATGCTCTTAAAGTTGAATTCAAGTCGTGGTGACAGGGTTGTTTTCTTGTAAAGGTGTCTTGTTCCTTTCTCTGGGTATATATATATTTCAATCTAGCCTCCAGTCTTGGATTTTCTGGTAGTCTCCCATCTAGTTCTGATCTTTCTGTTTTTCAAGATCAGCCATGGTTGTCTAGGTGTTGCTGCTGGTGTCTTACCATAAATATTTTAACTTTTTGCTGAATTATGTATCTTTTAAACCATTGAAAGCTGTTGGATTGCAGCAGGATCTAAATGCAATACAATTTTGCATAATGTAGAAAATAATTACTAATAATTGGACAATTCAGAAGTCCTCTGTGTCCATCATTTTCTTAATGACAATAATAGGCCATCTCTTGAAAACAACTAAGAAAGGCATAAAAGCCATAGTTCTATCCCATTGCTATTTACCAGAAATCATTAATCATAATTTAACATCGATTTAAACATGTAGGGTAGGAGTGAATTCCCTAAATGTGGAAACTTGTATTTGCTTGTTCTGTATCCTACTAATTTCTACTGAAGAAATTATTGGAGAAAAGAGAAAAAAAAACCTTTGCTCACTTTTCTAGCATGCATATTTATAAATTTCAAGCTTTTTATTATTAGGCAATTATATGCTTGTCTGGGAGTAAGCGACTACAAGCAAAATATTAATAGAATTGTTTGCCATGTTACCTTTTCTTCTTTAAAAGCATAACTCCAAATGATGAGAGAATTATTCACAACATTTTAAGTCTGGATTCTCTCCCTCCCTCCCCCTTCCTCTCCCACACAAACTCTCGCGAGAATTATTACAAAATTGGGTTTTATATATACGTATTTTTTAATATGGTCAACTTGCCATGCAGGTTAATATTTCAATTGATATATCCACCATAGCCCAACATCTTTTCTATTTATCTTATCTATTGGTTAATTATTTTTTTATGTCAAGATTATTAACCATTCTCGGGATGGCCAATATGGGGTCAGAACCTTGGGGATAAAAAAAGACTTAATGGAATAGAGATCACATTTTTAAAAAACTTAGTTTTGCCTAGCTAAGTAGGAATGCTGACAAAATTTTCTCATGGATTTGCTTGAACTATTGTACTTATAGTAGAATACCTATATTGTGTCTTTTAGTTATTTTCCAAAGCAAGCTGAGAATTAATTTAATACCACAAATGAATGCTAGAGGATTTCATTTTCTTTTAGCTATCAAACATTATTCAAGCTTTTATTCCTCTTGACAGTAACTATTTATACCAGAAGAGTGGAAGTTACTAGAATCCTAAATTTTTGAGACTTGTCTGGCTGCCTTAATAGATATTCAGTATCTTTCATTGCGATGCCACATCATCATTCTTTCTAAAATACATACTAGAGGCTTTAAAAAAACTCTGAAATGATTTGAAGTTTTAGATGCCTGTTCTTGTTTAGAGAAAACATTAAAGAATATTTGGTTCAAACAGTAACTAGAAATAAATAAATGAAATAGTTTAATCTGGGAAATAAAATATTTTACATATTTTATATATTTCTGTCCTTTAATGCTTTATTATGGGTTTTATGAAAGTTCAGCATTTTGAAGCTACTGCTAATATACCAGTATGTTAGGTGTAAACTGCTCAGAGTACTTTTGGAATGAGATGGGCAGCAAATAAATTAAATATTTAAATAAATAAATGTTTTGTTTGGTACATTGAAAATTAAATTATTGATCTTCAGATTTCATTAGTCAAATTGAAATGTACTGAAATTTTTCTGCAGTGCCTGCTTAATTAGATTTTTTTTCAAATTAATGTCATAAGAGAAAGGAAAATTTGATTGTTTCTTTTCCCTATAGACAAATTTGCTTTGGCCTCTCTTATTTGAAGATGACTTGAAATCCTTTATTATATATTTTTTCATTTAATGCTATGTCCAATGTTGGCAAACAAGTTCGCTAGGAATCCTATTTTTCTGTACATTTTGAGATCATGAAAAGGGCACCCTCATAAAATAGTTATCATTGGTAGCTAATAGCTAATTACAAGATATGTGTATAATAGAAAGTTTTAAAAACCAATGAGCTAGACTTTTTATGTTAAATAATTTTTATTTTCTAAAAACATCTGGATTACATGGAGCTTAGAAGCACTATTGGTCATTTGAGCTGTGCTTGAGGCTGATCTGAAGAGGTGATGATCCATCCCCTGAAAAAGTTATCTTGGGATCTAATAGTTCAGTACTGTACAATTTTCTTCTCCAGCCTTCTCTTTTTAGGGAAAGTTGTTGGGGAGGTATGAGGTGCACAGTTTAAGGTCCCTGGGAGAAGCTGATTATCTGGAGCCTTTTTAGTCAAGCTTCACAGTGGACTATGATGCCAAGATAGCATTGGTTGCACTGGGGGATGAGCTTTGGTGATGTCATCTTTGTCTTCCTGGATCTTTCAGTAGCTTTTGTTATCATTTAGTGTATTCTTCTGGACTGTCTTAGAAGGCTAGGACTGGAGGAAAGCAGAATAGTGTGTTGCTGTAAGTCTCCTCCAGGACCAGTTCCAGTCAGTGTTGGTTGGTAGGGGCAGAGATTTCTTACATGGGCACCTCGGAGCTTTGTTTTCTCCTCTCACTCCTGCTTAATACTCAATGAAATCTCTGGGCAAGCTCAACCTCTGGATTTGGTTGAGGTTCGTTCAGCTTTAGCTCCCAGTGAATAGCACCCTCCCTGAATCTAGTTGGTTAGAGTTACAAGTTAGGAGTCCTCCTCAATTAGATATCAATTAGTTATTGTCAATTAGTCCAGAATGCAGCCGCGCGAGCGATTGTGGGTGCACCAAGGTACACCCACGTTACACCTATCCTCCGCGAGCTGCACTGGCTACCTATTAGTCTCCGAATCCGCTTCAAGGTGCTGGTCGCTACCTATAAAGCCCTCCATGGCATCGGACCTGGGTACCTGAGAGACCGCCTCCTGCCGATTACCTCTCTCAGACCAATTAGATCGCACAGGTTGGGTCTCCTCCGGATTCCATCTGCCAGCCAATGTCGGCTGGCGACTCCCCGGGGGAGGACCTTCTCTGTTGCAGCTCCGGCCCTCTGGAACGAGCTCCCTGTCGAGATCCGGATCCTTACTACCCTCCCGGCCTTCCGCAAAGCCACCAAGTCCTGGCTGTTCCAGCAGGCTGGGGGGAGCTGAGAAGCATCTACCTCCACGGAAATTGTGAATGTTGGTTTTGTTTTTAATATGTTGTCTTTGTCTCGTTTCCCCCCTTTCCCTTGTCTTTTGTGAGCCTCCCAGAATCCTCCGGGAGTGGGCGGCATACAAGACAAATAAATAAATAAATAAATAAATTCATGTCTCAGCTCAAAGAGCACCTAACAGTCTTGGGAAGGGGGGGGGGAGGAGGAGCTTGAGCACAAATCCACTTTCTGCACCGGCTATGTCCATTCTTGGGCCAGAAGACGTTTGCTGTCCCTCATGCTTTACTTACTTCTGCATTGGATTATTGCCGTGGGGTTGCATAGAACATACCTTGAAAAAATACTCTGAAGTTTCAGAGAATGCAGCCGTTCTGGGCAATGTAATCCATGCAACATAGCTATTGCACAAACTTCATTGCATCCCAGTATGTGTCTAGGTGGAATTTAAGATGCTGGTTGTCACCTTTAAAGCCCTAGCTGACCAAGGACTAGATTACCTGCGGGACTGCCTATTTCTGGGCATTTCAGTCTGTTTCACCAGATCTGACAGGCTGGATCTACTCTAGCGCCTTTCTATTAAACAATGCCACCTGGTGGGATCTGGGAGACATGCCTGCTCTTTGGGAAAACCTCCTTCTTGAGATTCAGGCCTTCCAAAAGGCTTTGAAGACCTGACTAGTCCTCCAAGAACTGAGCTTGGATATCAGAGGAGGCCTCTCTAGGTATGGTTGGGTTATGGATACCTCAGTTTCTGTATCATTATTGCATTCTTGCTTTTTGTTTGTTGCTGGGGGTTTTATTAGGTAATGTGGATTGTTGTTTGCTATCCAATGTTGGATATTTAAAATGGGTAGCCCATATAAAATTTCCAATAATAGTAGTAGTAACAGTAATAACAACAGAGAACACCAAAGAACATTTTAGAGCAGTGTTTTTGAACCTTTTTCATGCAAAGGCACACTTTTTTCATGAAAAAAATCACGAGGCACACCACCATTAGAAAATGTTAAAAAAAATTAACTCTGTGCCTATATTGACTATATATAAAGTAATTTTCCCACGGCACACCTTACACTATGTCATGGCACACTAGCGTGCCACGGCACAGTGGTTGAAAAACACTGTTTTAGAGAATACTTTATACCACCAGGTTTTGCAATGTGTTATGATTAAATAACTTGTGACATCAACCCTCACTTGATTGTTTGTGGAATTATATCAATGCTTCCAAGTAAAAATTTAAGTATTAATAAAAAAAAATTAGAATTAGAGGTTTAGTGAAAGTAATTCATTTCATTCAGGGTTTTTTGCTTTTGTTTTTTAAAAGAAAAGCTGCAGTTGGCTTTGGAAGTCTCATCCACCCCGGCCTGGCCTTGCAGTGTGACACAAAGCTGCCATGGCCTAGGAAACCTCATCCACCTGCCTGGCCCACCAGCACTTAGAACAGCAGGCGTATTGCAACACACACACCCCCATTTATCTCCTCCCCATCTATATCTTTTTGATAACTCTGCACAGCAACCTTTCAGCAGTTTCAGCCTGCCTCAGCTTCAGCCCTAGTGCTGCTGCTGCTCACAGCCTGCCATGCCAACACCATTCTGCCAACCCCCAATTGCCCCCACTGCCCTTCACTTTACAGGAACTGTTGTGCCCTGCTCATCTTCAACTATTTTTCTCCTGCTACTGACAAACGAGCATCATTCTCCATTCTTCTGTAGTGGATCAAGTTATGCGCACTGCTGGGCCTTGTAACTGGCTGAAGCATCCCAGGTCCTCTGGGGCAGGATGTAAGCTGAGGCTCAGGGCTGTGACAGCTTTCTTTCCTTCCAGGATCCTCCCCAAACCCTCAGGCACCTTCATGCTCCGTTTAAGGATTCAATTCAGGTTGCTGTCATTTATAGGGAGCTGACAGGGAATGTCAGAAATCATGATCTCATGACCATAGCTGACTGTGACAGTATAACCGTGAGCTTGATGCCAAGCCCCCACATCACAAACATGTGACTTTGGGATGCTGTGACAGCCAGAACCCTTGAGGAGCTGTCATAGGCCCTCCTTGTTCAACATTGTTGTAACTTTGAATGATTACCGAACAATTGAAGTATCTGTACTATTAAGGCATTTCAGTACTGTAATTTCAAACTGCAATAGAACTACAGTAACATAAATGAAATAATGTGGTATCTTGTATAATAATTACTACCCTGAAAATAAGACCTCCCCAGATAATAACCCCAATTGGGCTTTTGAGCGCATGCGCTAAAATAAGTCATGCCCAAAAATATTGCAACACAGCAGCAGCCATGAGTTGACCAAGCGCTTTCGGAGATCAAAAGAAAATAAGACCCTGTCTTATTTTGGGGAAAACACAGTACATAAATATATATATTAATTGTTGCATACTTTTGAGAGTAGTTTGATTATTTTTAAAAAAAAAACCGTGGCTCCTTTTGAATTGTTTTCTAGTGCTTTTTCCAATAAGAGTAAACTTCCATTCTCATTTCTCTAGGTTCCGGCTTGCTTGTAGCTGCCCAAGATGCTACTGAAGATGAAGAAGCGATAGAAGATTCAATAGTTGAGGATGAAGATGATGAAGCTGAAGTTGAAGAAGATGAACCCACAGAATTGGTACGGCTACAACATTTTGTCAATTTTATGCTTTATCAGCACTATTTGAACAATAGATAGGTTACCAGTAGTGTTAACGTTGTCACAATTGTGGTGTTTGCGGCCGCAACTGAAATAGAATATACTGTACTAAGTAGTTTTCCTAGTTGAAATATATATATCACTTAGTTATTAAGAAGCATTATGCAGCTATAAGTGAGACAAATGTAATTATGCATATAATGCCAAATGTTATAATGTAATAAATCTAAATAAAAGTCTGATTTGATGAAACAGCATTAAATATGCTTTACGAATTTAACTGCTTGGGTTCAATTACTTTACAGTGATTTCTGATACTGAGGTAAGCAGTACTCATAAAATTAATGCCTCTTAATATAGTTAAATATAATTAATTTGATCCCATTTGGTTCAGGACATCAATATATATATTTTTAGACCACTGGCTTCTAAATTTGGATTACAACTGAGTTTTAAGGAACCGCTCAATTAAATGCTAATATATTCAATGTAACTGCAGCAAATTTTCAGTTTTAATAATCTTGTCATCTGGTTTAGGAGTATTTTATCAATTTGTTAAATATATTGAACTTCATTATAGTCTATGCCTGTTTCGTTACATAATACTTAGTGTATCATCTAGGGCTAGGCCAAGGGTTTTCCATAGAATCTGTTAAAAACAAAATTTCTCAGAATCCCTGATGACCAAGTAAAACGCTGTCATTGAAAATTGGCTTCTTTTGAGGGAGCCTTTGGTTTTCACCAAACCCACTTATGTTCTTGTGGAAATTTTGTGTTGTCCAGAACACAGTTTGAAACACTCTGACCTAAATATCATTTTTTTTAAATTGTAGCTTTGAAAACCCTAGGTTAATTAATGTGTTTGTATATTGAAGTACTTTTATGTGGGAGTATACAATAAAACTTATATATTCTGGCTGTTCATTGCTTCACTGTTTCTCATAGGCTTTTCAAACATTATTTTATATTAGACAGAAGAGAAAGAGGAAGATGACCTATCAGGAGAACCTAAAGCATCACCTAATGCTGATACAACAATCTTGTTTGTGAAAGGAGAAGGTAAAACATATTTTAAATTCCACATTGGGCCAGTTTATCTTACCTGTTGTTGTTTTTTAATTACAACTTAAAAATGAAACACTAAGAATTTTCATTCTTTTCCTCCCTAGATTTTCCAGCAAACAACATTGTGAAGTTTTTAGTAGGTTTTACTAATAAGGGTACAGAAGACTTCGTTGTAGAATCACTAGATGCTTCATTCCGGTACCCACAAGATTATCAGTTTTTTATTCAGAATTTCACTGCTCTTTCTCTGAACACAGTTGTTCCACCGCAGAGACAAGCCACATTTGAATATTCCTTCATTCCTGCAGAGCCTATGGGTGGCCGTCCCTTTGGACTGGTTATCAATTTGAATTACAAAGATCAAAATGTAAGTGAGGATATGGGATTTGACTAACTATAAGATAAAGGTATTCATTTAGCATTTGTCTGTGTTTTTGTGGCAATGCCACCTGATATTAATGTACAAATTAGTCAGCCAGTTAGTCTCTCTTAATCCTTGGGGAGCTGTGCTGCTAATTCTGCTATCTTGCATAAAGATTTGTGCTGCTAGTTCTGCTATTATGTATTAGGATGGTTTTTGAATATTGTAGGTTATGACTTGTTTTGTTGCCTATTTGGGTTAGATTAATAAAGATATTGTACAAGATATTAGCTATGTAGAACAATGCATTTTTAGAAAGAAAGATAATAGGGCATTTCAAAATTCCACGTTTGCCTTACCCATGTCAGTTTATATTTATGCTTGCATATTTCGTATCTTCTTTTGATCACTATGGAGGCATATTTTATTGAGAGTATTTCCTGAATATTCTATTATTTCTTAGTTACAGTATTTTCCTCACTGATCAGCATTCCAGTAGAAAGTTTCTTGTTTCCTTAATCTTATCCAAAACAATTTCTTAATAACTGCTGTGGCTTGAAGAGAAAAGTAAAAAAAATTTAAAAGTCAAAATCTGAGGTATTTAGAGCTGCTATTATGATAAGGCAATACTGCAATACTGTACAAATTGTCAGCTGCATTCAGCCATCAGCTCTCTCTTCAGGCTAAAAAAACACATCACTAGAATTTGATTTGGTAAAATGCTAAATAATGTTCAGTCTTCCACTAAAGTAAGAATGCTAAACATTTACTAAGGTCAATGTAGTTATAAATCTATTCCATTCACCAAAAATAACTATTGTATCTTAATATTTAGGGGAAATATTAAAATGATCTGAAAATCTCATCTTCTAGAGCAGTGGTTCTCAAGCTGTGGATCGGGACCCCTTTGGGGGTCGAACGACCCTTTCACAGGGGTCGCCTAAGACCATCGGAAAACACATATTTTCAATGGTCTTGGAACCGAGACACCCATTTTATGGTTGGGGGTCACCACAACATGAACTGTATTAAAGTGTTGTGGCATTGGGAAGATTGAGAACCACTGAGTAATTCGCTCGTTTATTGAAATATTTGATAGCGGAAAAAATAACTTTAAAAGTTTGGCTGCAAAAAGATTGGCAATCATGACTAGTTAACAAACACCATTCATACTTTGTATCTGTATCTACACTATATTGCCAAAAGTATTCGCTCACAACTGCTTCTGATTTTGCGGATGGGTGAGCCCATACCTTTGGCAATATAGTGTATGTCTGTGTGTCTGTCTGTCCAAGTATAGCTATAAATATAGGTATACAGTTTGTTTTGCAGAAAACTAAACAAGTGCAAGGAATATACTTTTTTTCTCTGTAACAATCGTGCCATTTGATGGCCTGAATCTGATAGCCTTTTAATATATTTCATTTTAGGGGAATTTCTTCCAAGATGCTGTCTTCAATCAAACTGTTACAATTATTGAAAGAGAAGATGGATTAGATGGTGAAACGTAAGTTTACTTATTCTGCTAACTAATTTTTGTAATGGTGATAGCCGGACCTTTTATGCTATTATAAAAGAACATACGTATTCATTTAGGTTTTGAAAAGGTTAAGGTTTCCCTTGTTTTTTAATCACCAAACCTGGAGACCGAGAGAGAAAAAGCAGCTTGCTATTACAAACACTAAGAAACTATAACATATTGTGCATCCATCATTATTTGTATATTAAATCAAATACTGATTGTGATTAGCAGCTGGTTGTCTCACCAAGGTTACTTAGATAGTGATATCATACATTAATTTATTATAATCTAATCCAGGCAGTCCAACTATAATTAGAAATTGTTGGACCTAAGAAGTGACTACGGTCCTTAGGACTTTGAGTTCAACCACTTGCTCTTAAGATCCATGCTCCTGCTTTTGTGAAAGCAGTTCAGAGGGTATTGTGTGGGTGAATCATAACAATGGCTGGTTGTTCTTGGAGTGAGTGAGTTGTTGCTTTACCTCTTAAGGAGATCTCAGGTTGCCCCCTGCTCAGGAAGCCATTGCTAGACAGACAGACACCCACACCCACACAACGATACTGGAGAACGTTTGCCCAGTATCCCACTTCCTCTTGGTGGAAGGTGATTGAAGAGATGGTTGTGTAACAGCTTCAGAGGACTGTGGATGAAATTGATTATCTGGCTCCTTTTCAATAAGGTTTCAGACCTGGATATGGAACAGAAACATCATTGGTTGTACTTTTTGAATTATCTCTGGCACAGATGGGATGGTGATAGTGCATCCATCCTTAATTTATTTGACCTCTAGAGGCTTTTGATACCATTGACCATGGTATCCTTCTGGATTTGACTCAGGATTGGGGGTGGGCAGCACAATAGCAATAGCAGTTCGACTTATATACCGCTTCATAGGGCTTTCAGGCCTCTCTAAGCGGTTTACAGAGTCAGCATATCGCCCCCACAGTCTGGGTCCTCATTTCACCCACCTCGGAAGGATGGAAGGCTGAGTCAACCTTGAGCTGGTGAGATTAGAACCGCTGAACTGCAGATAAGTCAGCTGAAGTGGCCTGCAGTACTGCACCCTAACCACTGCGCCACCTCTCACAACATTCCCCTGGTCACCTCCTTTCTCCTGGTTAATTGATTCTAGCTAGTATTGATTGGGGAGAAAAGATCTCTCCCTCATCCCCTTCTAGATGGGGTCCCCTAGGGGTTGGTGCTGTTTCTTTCTTATTCAACATCTACATGAGATACATGGATAAGCTCACCCATCACTATGGGGTGAAGTATCATCAGTATGCTGATGCTATCCAATTGTGCATCTTTGCTCTTGGCGAATTAAGCGATGCTGTGGATGTCCTATGCCAGTGTTGGAGAATGAGGGTCTGGATAGGGAACAGGAGGCTTTAACTGAACCCTTGCAAGACTGAGTAGTTTTTAGTTTGGGCAACTTCTGGTTTTAGGTCTGTGGTATCTTTGGTGCTTGATGAGGTTGAATTGCCCCCAAACAATTCAATTGTGTGCAATATGGGGTTCCTCTTGGACTCATGACTTGCTTGAAGAGTAGGTAGTCGTGGCTAGGAGGGCCATTCATAACTTCATATTGTGTGCCAGTTATATCCATTTCTGGATCAAGGGGCTTTATTTGTCACTCATTCTAGTCACCTTCTGATTGGACTACTGCAGTTCATTCCACATGAGGCTGCCCCTGAAGAGTATCTGGACATTTCAACTAGTGCAAAATGCAGCACAGTGAGCATTTACATGTATTTCTGATAGAGCACGCGTGACACCTCTGCTGGTTGGTTACCAATTTGCTTCCAGATCCAACACAGTGGGGCCTTTAAAGCTCTATATTGTTATATGACTCCAGGTTATTGGATGGATTTCTTCTTTATGATTTCATCTACCTGTCCTACCAAATTCAACATAATGGGTATGTTACATCTAGGGAATTACATTTGACAGACCATAGTACATTTGAGAGGCCTTTTCTGCTGTGGCACCCTCATTGTGGAATTCATTACAAAGAGATTAGGTCAGCTTTGTCACCCCTGAGCTTTCAAAGGTTCCTCAAGACCTGGTTATGTCAGCAAGCTTGAACCCAGAGGACAAGTGAATATGTGAGGGGGCTCCATTATTATTAATATCCCTTGGCTGATTTTCTCTTTTCTTGTTTTAGTTCTAATTTTATAGTTTTGGGTGGCCTTTTAATAATTATTATATAATAGGTTTTGGTAATAGTTTTTATTTTATTTTACTGTTTTATTGGATTGTTACATGCTGCCAAGGTCACTTTCTGTGAGATGGGCAGCTATGTACATTTGATTAATAAATGCATAAAATAAATACATCTGGGGACAAATCCTCGGATTATTGTTAGGAAAACCTTATATTAGGATATCATCCATCCTGCATAGTTTTTATGACCGTCCAGAGTTTTGTTTTGTTTTTTAAAAATTGCCTTAAAAGAATCTTATTAGACTTTCTCCTCTTTCTAAATAAGGATCTTTATGTATATGTTCCTGTCGGGACTTGGCCTACTTGTCATTGTTGGTCTACATCAGTTGTTGGAATCTAGGAAGGTAAGTAGCTATTTTTAATTAGTCTTTGACCTGACTATAGAATACTGTCGTCGTTTCTTCTAAGTTGAGAGGGTGGTCTCTAGCATTATGTGGATGGGCGTAAGGACTCTGAAATTTGTATGCCTTATTCCAGGGTCCCCAAGCTGTGGGCCATGAGGAGTTTGCCACTGGGTCGTGCAAAATGGCCAGCAAGCATGAGTGCGCGCGCATAAGCATATCCTCTCTCACTTGTGCGAACCATCCCTTCTTTCTCCCCCTCTCCAAGTTTGCAAAGCTGGAAACGTTGGAGAACTCTGCCTTACTCTAAATTCCATAGAAGAAAGATGAGGTCATCTGGCTTGCTGGTGCTTTTCAACACCTTTGTGTCTAAAAATTAACTATCACTAGAACTGTAAAAAATATTACGACTTGAATCTCTTCCACTGACATCAATAATTTAATAGCCACCGCATTTCAGTTGAGCCTGTTTATTTTAGTATATTTTATTTTCATTTTCATACACTCACATGTATACACCATACAGTATTAAACAATAATTGCATCAATTCCTCTTGTCAACAATGCTCCAGAAAATAAAAGCCCAATATACCTCTTCCATTCTCCATACACCTCTTTCTTCCACCACCCTCCAACTTTCTATCTTCCCTCCATCATCCCCCTCTACCCTACTTCCCCTCCCCCTCTACCACTCCTCTCTCCAGATCCGCTCCCCCCTTCCTTTCCACCTTCCCCCCCCCCCACCCTCTCTTCCATCCCTCTCTACCCATCTTTCTTCTTTCCTACTCCTCCTCCCCTTGGTGTATTTCCACTATATGTTAATGTACTTGGCTTATCCTATTTTTAAAGAAAAATTAAAGAAAAACAGTATACATGTGAAGTCACATTGCATTGAGATCTAACACATCGTGAGTAGCCTAATATATATCCCTCCCTCCCCCCACCCTCCCCCCTCCCCCCACCTCCTCCCCCCCCCCGACTTCCCAGAACCCGTACACGGTATAGATTTTTAACAAACACAGTCTAAAATCTATTGAGAAAAAAGAAATAAAAAAATTAATAACATCTCTACATTGATCTTAGCTTCTTCTTGCTAAGCTAACTTTAAACCATTTAAATCATTCCTGATCTTAAGCATAGGCTAACTGGAATTTCTTGGTCCCGTATTTATTTTGTATATAGTCAATCCATTTTTTCCAGTCTCGTTTATATCTCTCATTTGAGTGATAGTTGAGCCTGTTTATATTTGAAAGATATTTTAAATGATAAAGAAGCGATGAAAGGGAGACAGTTAATAAAATAGTTATTATAAAAGTGGGTTTCTAATTAATATATCTGTTTTAATGGTTGGATAATGCTTGTTTCATTTATTGGGTATAATGGCCAAATAATTTTAAGTCTTCTTTTGTGACTTTATAGATGATAATATTTTATTTGTTACTTTTGTTTCTAATCCCCTCAGAGAAAAAGACCAGCTCAAAAAGTAGAGATGGGAACCTCTAATCAGAATGATGTTGATATGAGTTGGATTCCTCAAGAAACTTTAAATCAGATCAGTAAGTATCAAGGCAGGTTGTCTGTAGTAAATTTATTTACATTGTAAAAAAGTGTATCTCTCAGTGGAAAATTGACTTCAAAATTCACTTTAAATACAGTAGGCTGTTTTCAGTAAATGTATTTAATGGCAAGAACAAAACTTTAGACTATATTCGGTGTTGAAAAAAGGCAACAGAATTTCCTGTTTTCCTCCCCTTTCCTTTCCTTTGTGTTTTGGAGATTTCCCTTCTGTCAAGAACAGATTTAGGATGTGAAGATTCCATTAATCAGAAGGGCATCATTAGTGGCATTGTGTCTGTAGTTCCACCACTATTGATGATGCTAATTAGCCTCTGTAACAGATTTGAGGACATTGTGGGATGTTAAATTTTGCTGTTTCTATTTAACTCAAAAATAAATTCAACTACATGACATTTTTAAAATTCTTATAAACTTTGTTAATATCTTATTTTGTTTGTTTTTCTCTGCCTTCAGTGCAAAGTAGAAGAGGTGAGATATACTTTACTGGGTTGAGGCTTTTAAAATTTCACATAGAATTTGTTCCTGGTGATTGATTATATAATAACTGCATGCAGTGATAATACTAAAGTTTGATGGATTTCACCAGCTTTAATAAAAACTTGGCAAATAGCTGCTGCATATTTTGTAGGAGTATTAAATAAATCTTATCCAATTAGAAGGTGAAATATTTTGAACTTAAAGTAGATCATTCCCACTTCTAGTTTAAAGTTGGACTACTTTCAGCATGCTTGGAATACCCATCCCATTCTTTCGGCTTCAAAATTATTTCTACTTGTTCATTCTAGCAGTTATATAATGCTATGAGATTTACTTCTTTTTTTTTTTTTTTTTAGCATGGCCATGAAATACATGCTTGATATATGCCAGTCCACTAATTTCTGATTACTTACACTCTCAGATTGTGTAGTTCAAAATTTTATCTTTGCAGGTAGTTGCCAGGTAATTTACAACGACAATTTAGCCTGGAATACGTGGTTGTGACATTGTGGTCATTAGTTGAGTCACCATGTGCCAGTCTTGATTTTATGACTTTTTTATGTTGGTCATTAAATAAGTCATTGTGTCTGTTAAATGAAATATGTGGTTGTTAAAGTGAATCACATAGTCATACGTCTGAATTGGCTAATCCAATGGGCATTTTGGGGGGGGCGGGATGGCAAAATACATTGCAAAATGTTATATCAGATCACTTCTCTAGAGGAGGTAATGGAACTTAAACATAATGCAGTATATGCCCTGAATAGATTGTTTTAAAATATTTCAAATATAGACTGCTATATGCTTTCATTCAGTGCAAAGCTTATAAATAGTATGCAGTAATAAAAGTATCTCTTAATGTAGTGTTTCATTTCTGAACTCTACATACTGTGTTAGAATTTAAATGACAGAGAAGTTATTTTTGCAGGGAAAGTAACATGTATTGCTGTAAGATGTACTGTTTCTTAAATAAAGTATAAGCTAACTAAAGGGATGATAGCTTAGTGAAGGTTTCATCAGCAATGCTCTTCACATAACAGAGGCAGGATTCCCTTATTTAACTTTTAAGTGCATTAATGTATCACCATAGCATAATTCAGAATTAGATATCCCCTCTGTAATGTTTTATTTAGTTTGCTACAGTATTTAATATATAATTTCCTAAAGAAAATATGAGATTTTCTTTAAATAACAATTTTCAGAAATTCTGTGGCAGTTATTGCCTTTCATTAATTCTATATTATGATATCAAGGACGTTAGTGTGTAGAAATTTATTATGAATTTTGAAAGGAGATTATAGAAAAGATTCAGGTTGATTGAACTTGGTATTTATGTTTTTGTTATGGCTAGTATGTGGGCAATTAACACAGAAGAAAAAGTCTGTAACGCTGCGTTAATTGGTGCAAACACATCAAATAATTGGTTGCTTCCAGAACTAAATTAATTTGCACTGCATTTTCTGTGAGATAATCCTAACAAGCAGTGATGGAGTTGAGGATATGGCGAGGGAAAATACTGGCTAATAGATATGACAGGGTTATAAAAATGGGCAGAATGCAATTGAGAGTCAAAGTAGGTTTGGAGCAATTTTGTTCCGGGAGTTAACAGATGGAATTAGATTTCTACTTCTCCAGTGTGCATCAACTTTCCCCAGCTTGTCAGAAAAAGAGTGCCATCATATTTAGTCAGTGTAATTATTCTGCTAATTACAGGGTTCCACCACAAAACCGCGGACGACAAAATCGCGCTCGACGAAAGCGCGTACGTGACGTCATCACAGCGCGACGAAAACATCGCGCTGTGATCGATAAATGTAAAAATAAAGCGAAAACCTTACCCTAACCCCCCCAAACCTAACCCTAAACCTAACCCTTAACCTAACCCTAAACCTAACCCTTAACCTAACGCTAAACCTAACGCTAACCCTTAACCTAACGCTAAACCTAACCCTAACGCTCTAAACCTAACCCTAACCCTTAACCTAACCCTAACCCTTACCTTTATGTGAATCGGCTTGCTTTAATTTTATTTTTATTTCAATTTTTAATTTTTTTCATCACGCTGTGATGACGTCAAATGCGCGCTTTCGTCGAGCGCGCTTTTGTGGACCGCGGTTTTGACGGGTCACGAATTACAGATTCTGCTGTAATTGCAGCCCTGTGAATTGCCAACTTTAAGAAAAACCCAGCCCCCAAACTTATTGTGGTTAGATAAACAAAAGTACAACACTGTAAGCTGATCGGTTGCATTCAGACCCATGTTCAAAATGTCATGTGACTCTTTGAATATTGTCCCGAAGGTCCTTTTTTAAGAGGCAACTAGACTTGCTGGTTTTTCTTTAAAGATGATTCACTTTTCATCCAAGAAGCATCTTCAGCTCAGAGCGAAATATCTTCAAAGAAAACCCAAAAAATCCAGTTGTCTCTTGAAAAAGCACCTTTGGGACAACCATGACCTGGATGACTGAGAATCAACATAGACTCCTTGAATATTAATTTGGCTTTTCCCCAAAAAGTGTAATACGTTAGCGTAAACTTTGTTTGCTTCTCAGTGATTAACATAATATTTTTCCGTATTACAAGATCTTTTCTACTTAGTGCAAAGTATAGCTAGGATATTCTCAAACGTGGCTATGAAGATTATTTTTAGAACTGGCTGCTCTGAGCTACAGAGGAAAATAGGGCATATGCATTCTTCTTCCTTACAGCCACTTAACCATAAAGTACATTAATCCTCTTGAAGCTAGAGTAAATGAATTGTGCAAAAAGACTTGACTCAGTGCTGCCCCATTTCCAAACCAGAGCAAGCCCTGGATATCTGGTTTCCCATTCTTTTAGCTACATATCAGATAGCAGTGGCATGTTCCTAACTAGTGCGTACCATATCTTGAGAGTGATGTTTGCATAATAATTTTTTTTAAAATAAATACTGTATCTTTTGTCTGCCAAAGAATGTTTCCTTAACACATGGTGTTAAGTAAGGGCTGTTCTTTTTTTTTAAACTACAGATAAAGCTTCCCCAAGACGGTTGCCGCGCAAGAGAACGCAGAAGAGATCAGTGGGCTCCGATGAGTAAATTTTGTTAGCCCAGTCAACCTTTACTAACCCAGCCATCAAAACCCTCCCTAGTGTTTGGCTTGAATTGGGAGATGAAATATGCCGAAAGCCATATTGACTGCGGAGAATACTATGAAATATTTGGACTAAGCATTTAGTTGTGTTCAGAGAACATTGCTAAAAATGCACTTCAAGTTCCTTTTAAAGAAACTTTTAATTGCAAATCATTGTGCTTTCTGAAACGTGCCTTCAGAGTCTCTTCATAATGCTGATTTGTCATTTGCATGCTTTCGTTTCTGATTCTTCGTCACAGACGAAGATGTCATTTCCCATCTTGTTCTAATTGTGTCCTGTTATACGAGGTCTTTATGCATTTTCTTATTTAGTACTTGAGTCATTGATCTCACTCTGTGCTACATGTATGTAACTATTTTAGTACGCATGTTGAGTCTCTCATAAAGCACTGAATCACAGTTTTGTAGTCTAAAGGCACAAGCAGGAGTAACTGCTCTTAGCAGTATTTTTTAATGGCTGCTGATGTGATAAAGTGCACAGATTCTGAGGTCCCAAATGTCTTTACATCTACGTCCAATTCTTCCTACAGCAGCTGCAGTTCTGAAATTTGGGTTGTCTGCTCGTTTTTGACATCTGTCTCCTTTTGATTGCAATATAACTGTGCATTTGTAAATGTTGGAAATATACTTCAGTCAAGTGTTTGACCAGGTGAGTTTTGAATGCTAGTTCAAATTGTTTAAAATCAAGCCTCGTCAGTATAAATTCAGGGATTCTCCCACCATTCAGAAACACAATCATGGATAACAAAGTCTATACAATTTCATAGATAAAGCTGGATATAAGGTTTGACATACCTGAACGTTTCTTTGGATAACAACTTGTGAACCATTCATCAGAATTGTGCTCTTCTGTTTCCCATATTTGATTGTATAGGAAAAAAGTTTTGAAATGACAGTAAAAATGTAACTTACGTTTTATTTTTGTATTTTGTGCTTCTTCTCTTTTGAAGTCTTAATTTCCAGTTAGATTGAGTACTTGAGAACCAGAAGCTACATTAATTCCATAACTTATATGGTTTAATTTTGATCTCCCGGGTCTGTAATAACTGCTAAATACTGCTAAAATATAATATTAATATATTATATTAATTATATTTAATATTAAATATAATATAATCTGTTGCACCAATACAATTCAGTATCTAAAAGTAGGATAGAAGACTAGAAGTAGTATTAAAGCCATGTGTTATTTCCTAATACAATGGTACATCATCATTAATTGGTTCTAGGAGGTGTGATTGGTACCAAAAGCAATGAGTATCAAACAATTTTTCCCATAAGGAATAATGTAGTGAGTCATAAGGCAGCTGACATTGACAAGTTCTAGCTTGTGCATTGAGTACCAAACAGTTGAGTGCCAGGACAAAATGTTCACAGCAAAATGCATGGAGTACCAAATTGGATGAGTTTCAAAACTCTTGAATACCAAGGTACCACTGTATTTGACCTTTTAATCTTTTAACCTTGGCCATGGAGCAAAGCAAGAAAGCAAACAAGGATTCAGGATATGACACTGAGACCTAATACTTTTGTATCATCCATGTCATCTCCGGCCAGCTCAGAAGCCTGGAGCTGCCATTCAGGGGAGAAATCCGGGCCAGCTGCCAAGACAACAATCCACGATTAATTGCTGGGTGGTGTTTGTTTTGGGTTACGAGGGGATGGGTGTGCGCATGTGCGAGGTGCAGGTTATCCTAATTACTAAGTAACTATAAAAGGTGGTGGGGAGCACCAGGTGGCAGCTCTGACAATGTATTCATTTCCTTAGTGCTTAGTTCTGGTGGCCCCACATGAGGAGGGACATAGAGGAATATGTAAGGAGTTGTGTTGTTTGCACTACCATGAAGGCCCGGCCTCCTGGACTTTTACAAGGAGGAAGGCGCAAGGACCTTTCCACGTAGGCCAGAGGGTATACCTCTCCACTACCGTTGCCATGTAAGAAACTCGGACCCAAATTTATTGGGCCTTTCCCAATCGTCTGAGGTGGCGCAGTGGTTAGGGTGCAGTACTGCAGGCCACTTCAGCTGACTGTTATCTGCAGTTCGGCGGTTCTAATCTCACCGGCTCAAGGTTGACTAGCCTACCATCCTTCCGAGGTGGGTAAAATGAGGACCCGGATTGTTGTTGGGGGCGATATGCTGACTCTGTAAACCGCTTAGAGAGGGCTGAAAACCCTATGAAGCGGTATATAAGTCTAACTGCTATTGCTATTAACCCGGTCACAGTGCGGCTAAGACTCCCCCCTCTACTGGGGAAAACACATCCAGTCTTCCACTGCAGCCTGCTCCGATCAGTTCAGGCATCTGATATCAGAGGAGACCCGCTACGGCTGCCAGTCCCGGTTACTGTAGATGGAGGAACAGCACTATGTAGTGCAAGATATACTAGATACCAGATGGCAGAGGGGACGGTACAATACCTTGTGTTATGGAAAGGTTATCCCCTGTCGGAGGCATCGCGGGTTCATAGCAAGGACTACAGGGCGCTCACCTGATAGCGAGATTCCACCGCAGACACACCACAAAACTGGGGGGAAGGGGTCCTTCGACTCCTAACTGACTGTTATTTGTAGCTCCCCAAATGCTGTCTCCGTGGTGGGGGGCCGCATGTCAGCTCCGGCCAGCTCAGAGGCCTGGAGCTGCCATTCAGGGGAGAAATCCGGGCCAGCTGCCAAGACTCACCAGGCTTCACTCCTACACAAACAGCTGAGTAAATCTACAAAGCTAGTGATAACTGACTGACAACAATCCACGATTAATTGCCCGGTGGTGCTATCCTAATTACTAAGTAACTATAAAAAGTGGTGAGGAGCCCCGGGTGGCAGCTCTGACAATTTATTCATTGCTTTGTTGGTCAGTTCGTGCCGAAGGAAGAATACAAACCACTTCAAACCCTTCCTATGTTTGGCTCTTTTCATTACTCTTTGCAACCTGACAATCCTCTTATCTCAGAAGATACTTCAGGGACTCAACCATTTCATCACTTACATAAAATAGTCACACACACAGACATACACCTATCCCTATTTTACTCTTCTCTGAAGAGGTGCTTACTTTAAAACTAATAATTTGTATTGCTTGGTGTTCCATTGAGGAACATATTCTCCCTATAGCTCAGATAAATGTACTGAATGGACTTATGATCATGAAGGTTGCGGTTTAATTATATATGATCAAAATGCTTACTTCTAATTAAAATAATTATCTGTATTAATAAAACTCTTCACCTTGCATAGTTAATGAGATAAACAGTCTACTCCTAAGGATTATTGAACAAAGATTACAGTTCTGTCAAATTAGTAGTTTTCACAGAGGTGGAAAGGTATGTTTATCATTCTCTATTGCTAGCAAGGAACTGGTAAGGCAAATACAAGAATGAGACAGCTCTCCTGACTAGGAACTGTATGCATTGTCCATCTCTGGACTCATATGAGTGAGCCGAGGTGGCGCAGTGGTTAAATGCAGCACTGCAGGCTACTTCAGCTGACTGCAGCTCTGCAGTTCGGCTGTTCAAATCTCACCGGCTCAGGGTTGACTCAGCCTTCCATCCTTCCGAGGTGGGTAAAATGAGGACCCGGATTGTTGTTAGGGGCGATATGCTGACTCTGTAAACCACTTAGAGAGGGCTGAAAGAGCCAAGGTGGCGCAGTGGTTAAATGCAGCACTGCAGGCTACTGCTAGATCAGCAGTTCAGCGGTTCAAATCTCACCGGCTCAAGGTTGACTCAGCCTTCCATCCTTCCGAGGTGGGTAAAATGAGGACACAGATTGTTGGGGGCAATATGCTGACTCTCTGTAAACCGCTTAGAGAGGCCTGAAAGGCCTATGAAGCGGTATATAAGTCTACTGCTATTGCTATTGCTATGAAGCGGTATATAAGTCTAACTGCTATTGCTATTGCTATCTCTGAAATAATGACTCATGAAGGAATAGGACAAAATATTTTCACGTCCCTTATTGGGGAAAATCTGTTAATATAGTTTCCGATATTAAAAATAGTTATTATTAACCGCACTAAAATGTAGAATTATGTATTTCTCCATTAGTAGAGAGCTTTTGCAGACTCTATTAACCAAAGTACATGTCCAGAATTTTGCAAGATTGTGGGTAAGAAGATCCCACTCAAATTTAATTGAGTGCACAATGCACTGAGCTGAATTGTGGTTCATTTGTTTTTACATTAATATGATCTGTCAATTCACTCTTAAGCTGCTAATTCTCTAGTCTAGGTCTGGGTGACATTTTTGATACTTGAGACAGCAAATAGGCAAACATGTATGAAGTGGATGAAAGTGTGGCATATGGACTGTCTTGTTTTATAGGTTTTTAAAAAAAATCTATATAAAGCCTAGGTTACATTTATATGAAATTTTGCTGCTTTTCTTTACAAAAAGGATAAACTAGACTATCAGTTGTCCTGGACAAAAGGGATTGAATGCTTTAGTCTCATTAAAATCAAATCAACTGTCCCATTAGTCTAATTAAAATCAACATTTATTGATTTTAATGCAACTTAATCTGGATTTATACCAATCTACTTTAAGCAATAGCAATAGCAGTAGACTTATATACCGCTTCATAGGCCTTTCAGGCCTCTCTAAGCGGTTTACAGAGAGTCAGCATATTGCCCCCAACAATCTGGGTCCTCATTTTACCCACCTCGGAAGGATGGAAGGCTGAGTCAACCCTGAGCCGGTGAGATTTGAACCGCTGACCTGCTGATCTAGCAGTAGCCTGCAGTGCTGCATTTAACCACTGCGCCACCTTGGCTAAACAAGCAACCTTGTTTATCAAATTCTTGCTGTCTTATCAGTGTTTCTGCAGTTGAAAGCATCAGGAAAATACCAGTTAATTTGTTATTATACCAGAGTGAACTATTAAGCATAGTTTGATAGAGTTTTACTTGTGGAATACTGGTAGAAGTTTTAATTTATGGTTCACATATAAAATGTTTCCTTATTTAAGAGCATATTTAGAACCGTCTTTTTAAACCCTGATTTCTTAACGTTTCTAAATTATTTAATCTTTTTTTTTAACAACACTGGTTGTTCAAAATTGCATCATAATTATAAACACTATTAACTTGAAATGAATTGAGATAAGTAATAGACAAGGCCAAAAGTTGCAGCTACTTTAAAAAGTTATATACAAGGATTGCTTTTACATCATTTTGGAATTGAGCCTGAAACCTTACCATGAAGTAACTATATTTAAGCTGGAGGAAGTACCTACTTACGCTGCTGTAAGCTTGACATGCTACTATTTCCAATATCCTTTGTGTACCCTACAACCAGGCTAGAGGTCAATATAACTTACTAATCAGCTGAATCTTGATCTGTTGACACCAGTAGTCTAATGGCTTTAAAAGTTTAAATCTTTTCCAGATGATTTCCCTGGCTTTAATTACTCAAATATTACACAGAAATTTCATACAAACCAGATGTTTTTTTTTTTTTACAACAATGTGCTTGTACTTGGAAGAAATCAAATACTGTATTCTTACCATTGTACTTTTGTTCTTATTAAGGTTTATCCCTCTGAACTACTACTTAACTGGAGTCACAAAACGGCTCTATGGAGTGAGATTATTTCACAGTGTGAAGACTCTTAATAATAACATGTCACACATAGCTTCCCACAAGAGTTTGTATCTATTGCACGATTATCATTGCTGCTTTCGGGTTCCCAGAATTAGCTACTGATGCAAGCTCCTGTTAGCAATGAGGAATGGTAATAAGATACTCACAGGATATGCCTTGTTGTTTAATACTGTGGAGCCTTACTGCAGATAGTTTTACCAGCATAAAGCAGGTTCCATCCCAACTTCCATTTTGCATTTATTTGTTCCTTTGTGCATAGAGAAAATAATTTGCTCCATAATATATCTTACTTTGTATTAAGGAAGGAACTCTGTGGATAAGTTTTACTCAACAGGTGGAATTTTCCCACTCAAAGATCTTGCCTATTAATGCCATCTGCCTCCATAATGCCCTGTGTTCATAAGTGGACAATTTAATGTGTGAGCTAAATTAGGTTGTTTGTTCCTAGAATTAAATTTCCCCTCTAGGTGTACAAAACAGACTGAAAAAAGTTGACGTAACAATTACATGTGAAGATTACTCCTAATTAAAACCAATTAATTGCATGTGCAACTCTGGTCTGCGTTGGTGGAAAAAGTTAACATACTTTCCTGGTTCCACCACAAAACCGCGGTAGACTAAAGCGCGCTCGACGAAAGCGCGTACGTGACATCATCACAGCGCGACGAAAACAGCACGCTGTGAGCGGTAAACTTAAAATTAACGCATAAATCTAAACCTAACCCCCCTAAACCTAACCCTAAACCTAACCCTAAACCTAACCCTTAACCTAAACCTAAACCTAACCCTAAACCTAACCCTTAACCTAACGCTAACCCTTAACCTAAACCTAAACCTAAACCTAACACTTAACGTAACCCTAAACCTAAACCTAACCCTAAACCTAACCCTAACCCTAACCCTTACCTTTATGTGAATCAGCTTGCTTTAAAAGCGCTTTTTAAAGCGCCCTTTTTCTTTCTTGTCGCGCTGCTGATGACGTCACGTACGCGCTTTAATCGGGCGCACTTTAGTGGACCGCGGTTTTGACGTGCCACGACTTTCCTGACAGTAAACTAGTGTCTGTACAACAGTCGGGTCTCTAAGCCAAGCCTGATTCCCGATGACTTCATAAATACCCAGGAAGTCATGGATATTCATGAAGTCCGTACCGATTTAGCTACAGTATGCAAATTCTTTTCCATTTCTTTCAGGCCTTTTGTTTTATTAAAAAAAATAATCCCACCAGTTTAACCTATACCAAGAAGTATCTATCCTAACCAGTTCTTGGGTGTTTTTTGATATCACCATCACTGTGGGTGTATCAAAACAATTCCAGGGATCATTCTTCTCAACCTCTGATGCCTTTTCAGCTGTATTTGTGTCATCATTCCCACGATTGTCTACCTGGTGCAAATGTTGACTCTGTTGGCTGAGAAGTATGGAAAATTCCCACACATCTGGAGAACACCGGGTCTGGGAAGGTTGTGACCTACAGAAAAAATGGAAAGGAAATGGGGAAAGAGAGAGTCGTTGCTGATCATGCTTTGCTGCAATTACTGGGAGCAGCAAAGTATCAAGACCAGCCACATGGTGGGGCTCTCTAGAAACAGAACTTGAGTTCATTAAACCAAGTTCAAAATGCTAGGGCAACCTGCAGGAGCGGACAGGATTACTCCCTCTAGCATGGCAGGAGTGATTGGTTTGGAAAGAGAAGGGCATTGAGCCAAGCTACTTGTTTTGGGTAGGGTTTCTTGAAGGTAGAAACGGACTCAAGTGTGCTCTTGAGATAATAAAGACTTTATATTCTACGTACCGTATATATGTGATTGTAATAGCTGCTTTCTTATATGTTTGCGTCTTGAACCAGTAAGCATCAATTGATTCTAACCATTTTTTCTTTACTTGATCTGTTTAAGTTATCAAGAAAGCTACTGTCTTATTTTATTTTTAAAGTTTTTATTTTACACACATAAACGCATCAACAAGAACAAACACATGACTTAAGACAACATAGGAACAAAGAGTTCCATCACATATCATACAGCAGTTCCGTATCGGTTTCTTTGCAGTTAGTGTTTTCCCTTCTATACGTTTCTATCTTGCATTCATGATCCCCTTATTCGTTATCCATTTTTATGTGCAATTCTATATTTATTTATACATAGCTATTTATAACCAAATATTGTTTACCTATATTGTGCTATATATTCTTACTATCGCTTATTCTCTTACATACAGTTCTAGGTATACATTCACATGGTTATTCTTTTTCTTTGCCATTCTTATACTATTGTTATTCCATTTAAAAGGTTATAATATACAGTTTGGGTTGCTTTGTTTACCATCCCAAGCGTTTGTTATGACACCACCTTATTTTCTCTTTCTTTTCTTTTCTCTCCTTCTCTTTCCTTCCTTCCTCCTCTCCTTCCCCTTCTTTCTTCCCTTACCTCTCTCCTACTCTTCCCCTCTATCTTCCCCTTCCTACCCTCTCTTTTTCTCCCTCCCTCCCTCCTCTCCTTCTCTTTCTCTCCCTTCCACCCACCTGTCCTGATCTCTTTCTTCTTCCCTTACCTCTCCTCCACTCTTCCTCTTCCTTTCCTACTATCTCTCCTTCTCTTTCTCTCCCTTCCATCCTCCTCTCCTTTCCCTTCCTTCTTCCCTCCTTTCACTACTTCCTTCCTCCTCTCCTTCCTTCTTCCCTCCCTTTCTTTTTCTATTGTTATAGGTGTCTCTTTCAAATCTCAATTTATGTTTTCTTGGGAATGGCTACTGTCTTGTTTTAGATATGTGGGATA
This sequence comes from Thamnophis sirtalis, assembly GCF_051295495.1. NCBI lineage: Eukaryota > Metazoa > Chordata > Lepidosauria > Squamata > Natricidae > Thamnophis > Thamnophis sirtalis. The sequence continues at coordinate 172,531,932 of NW_028261382.1, forward strand.
TGCTGCCAGCCTGAGGACTTACAAGTAGGAATCTCTACAAGGGAGCTTTTCTTTTATATGTAGCTGCTTTTATCAGACAGCAGCTGGTAGCAGATTTTGGCAGAAAATTTTTTGGATTTTTTTTCTTGTTAGAGTAGGATAGAGACACATACACTTTTCTACAATGAAAGTATTCACAAATCTAGGCCTACCAGCTCCCCAACAGATGCTCACTTCATATGTAATATTGCGTTTCTATTGATGCATCTCTCCCTTGCAATCAATTAACAGGTGTCCAAGACCCTGTTTGAAATCATTCCTCTGTTGCCCCAAATCTCTTATTTCCAAGGCCAAATGATTTAGCAATATGGGTGGCCTAGAGGTTCAATAAATAAAATGAATATAAAGTAATGCCATAAATTTTCAGAAGAACACATAGCATTAATAATTGCTCTTAATTGAACCATATAGGGGGGAAAAGATAGGTGGCTTTAAATTGCATTTTAATATATTTCTCGACTGTTATTGGGCTTCCTCGAAAAACAGATTGCTCCCCCTCCCCAATTGCCACATTTTGTTTCCGGTCCCCAAATGTTACTGATTATTATACATAACATTTATTAGAAAAAAACCTTCCTTGAGGCAGCATGCAATATTGTAAACTAATTATCTGATGCAGAATGTAAGTGTAGGTTTTTTTTCCCCCCTTCTTAGCTGCCCTTAGCTAAGAAGGAAACAACAGGTAGTGTACATGTCAAGAATTGCAATATAAATCTATATGTTACACAATAATGATGTTAGAAGAAAACATTCCCACCCTCCCTAATACGCATCACCAGCTTTGCTGGCTGGCGCTTCTACCCCCCATTATTCTCAAAATGACATTTGTTTGGAAGTCATGTTACAGGAGAAGGAAGAACATCTTAAACTGGTCAAACAATTACTGAGCAAACTGTGTCACTGTGTTAATAAAAGATTTTTCTTTCTAATCTGTGACTTGGGAGTGAAGTTAGGGATCAATAGCAATAGCAATAGCAGTAGACTTATATACCGCTTCATAGGGCTTTCAGCCCTCTCTAAGCGGTTTACAGAGAGTCAGCATATTGCCCCCAACAATCTGGGTCCTCATTTTACCCACCTCGGAAGGATGGAAGGCTGAGTCAACCCTGAGCCGGTGAGATTTGAACCGCTGAACTGCTGATCTAGCAGTAGCCTGCAGTGCTGCATTTAACCACTGCGCCACCTTGGCTCAGAACTAAATCCTTTTGAAAGAGATCCATAAAGACAGCTATCCTAACTCTTGGATTTCACTACACCACGTTCTGCAGAACAGATGAAATGAATAGAATTTTCTTCTTCATTTCTGCTTTTACCTCTCAGCAAAGAGCCTGCTTCAGATACAGAGTGTATTCATAAAATTAGTCATGCAATGTCTACTAGAGCTAGTATGGTCTATTAGTTAAGATGCCAGTCTAGAAACCAGGAGATGGACTTCAAGACCCATCTTAGACAAGACTAGAACTCACAGTTTCTAGCCTCGTCGGGTGACTGGACCACACACTCTCCCAGCCCAAATCACCTTGCGAGGAAAATAGGAGGCAGAAGGACTGTTCTGTATTGTTTGCTGGCTCGAGTCCTTTATAAATATAATAATAAAGGTGGGATAAAAATTTAAAAATTGAATTGAATTGAATTTATTGGTCTTGTATGCCGCCCACTCCCGAAGGACTCCGGGCGGCTTACAATAAACAAAGGAAGGGGATAAATAGACAAATAGACAAACAACAATTTAAAATACACAACATTCATAGTTCCCGTGGGGCTGACTATTTCAACAGCCCCCCCAGCCTGCCAGAACAGCCAGGTCTTCGTGGCTTTGCGGAAGGCCGGGAGGGTAGTAAGGGTCCGGATCTCGACGGGGAGCTCATTCCAGAGGGCCGGAGCTGCAACAGAGAAGGCTCTCCCCCAGGGAGTCGCCAGCCGGCATTGACCGGCAGATGGAATCCGGAGGAGGCCTAGTCTGTGCGATCTGATCGGTCTATGGGAGGTAATTGGCAGGAGGCGGTCTCTCAGGTACCCAGGTCCGATGCCATGTAGGGCTTTAAATTCCCATCATATGCCAAGGTGGCGCAGTGGTTAGAGTGCAGTACTGCAGTCCACTTCAGCTGACTGCAATTCTGCAGTTCGGCTGTTCAAATCTCACCGGCTCAAGGTTGACTCAGCCTTCCATCCTTCCGAGGTGGGTGAAATGAGGACCCAGGCTGTGGGGGCGATATGCTGACTCTGTAAACCGCTTAGAGAGGGCTGAAAGCCTTATGAAGTGGTATATAAGTCTAACTGCTATTGCTATTTCTATTGCTATATGGTAGATTTGTTCCTCTTAATCTTTCCAGTTCTCCTCAAGGACTCAAACACAGGCGTCGGAAGCTTCATTGAGTGGAAACAAAAGTTTTGCTTTCACTCTAAAAGCTCACTGAATTTAGGGTTAAATGCACAAAATGAATGTGTGCTGCACCCTTTCCGATGTGTTCAGTGGCGATTCCCACCACCCTTTGACCTGTGTGACATTTCAACTGTTGGTTTATTGTACCAATGTCACCCTTCGTGAGAAGATAAAAAAAATTGCTACATAAATAAACAAATAAGCCTTTCAACTGCTGCTTAGAAATTACCGGAGTTGTAATCCACAGCGAAGGAGAGTAATAGATTGAGGAAGCTGACGTACGGAGTTGGGTTTTCAGACAAAAGACCACAGGATCCCTTTCTCTGCGCCAGATGAAGTCAACCTACGCATTGGCTCTATTGATGAATGTGAATGATGATCACAGTCTTACGCAAGGTTTTGGCACTCTGGATTCTTTTTTGTATAAGGAAAATCACGTTAGGTTTTAAAAAAAACATTATTCCAATAGTTATGACTGTGGTTCAAAAGGGTAAGTGTTCTGACACCCCCTCGTCCCACACCAAAGCACGCCAAGCCAAAGATACTTTACGGAATTTATTAACAGACAGACAGGTCCTTGGCAGCAAACCAGTACAGACAAGCCTTGGCAGCAATCCAGCCTGCCAAGCTAGTCACAAAAGTTCTTCAACTTTAGTGAATGCGTTGACTCCTGCAAAAGGGGCCTGTGTGCACAAGCGTTCCTTTTATAGTCTTGAGAGGAGCCTAATTACCACCAGTTGAGCACAATTATCTCCTGTAACTGCGTAACTGCTCCTTATGCCTATTAGCTCTTCGATGCCGAGCATCCAGGAACAACTCCCTTGTCTCCTCCCCACTGCTCCAATGCATGACGTCCGGATCACACTCCCTTGTCTCCTCCCCACTGGTCCAAGGCTCAGGCGCTTCCTGATGGCCAACCAGCCTCTCTGCACCCTGCTCGGAGTCGGAACCCTGTCCAGGGTCCTCCACATCATCCAGAGCCGACTCATAGGGCCCCTCGCTGTCGGAGTCTGGTGGCAGCTCCAACGGCTCCTGCTGGGCCACAACAGGTAAGTATCCAACAGCTTCTGCATCTCCAGAACATGTGAAAGGGACATTTATAGCAAATTAAAAAAAGTTTTGCCCTTTGGCCGGATAAAGTAATGTGAGTTGTTTTATCTAAAAAGTCCTGACCTATAATTGACCTCATACACTGTATACAAGGAAAAGCTATACAGGTAAGTCTTTGACTTACAACCACAATTGAGCCCCAAATTTCTGTTGCTATCCAAGACAATTGTTAAATAGGTTTTCTCCATGTTATGACCTTTCTTGCTACAGTTGTTAAGTGAATTACTGTGGTTGTTAAGTTAGTAACAGTTGTTAAGTAAATCTAGCTTCCCCATTAACTTTGCTGCTCATAAGGTTGCAAAAGGTGATCCCATGACCTTGGCGACGGGACCAAAATTTGGATGTTTGGAAATTGGCATGTATTTAATGACACATACAGTTTCCAAACATCCAAATTTTGATCCCACGGGGATGCTACAACGGTCGTAAGTGCGGAAAATGGTCATCATTCTCTTTTTCCAGTGTTGTTACAATTGCGAATGGTCATTAAACAGATAGTTACAAGACTATCTGTAAAAAGTACAGAAAGAAGGACAGAACTTGGCTGATCTAAGAGGCTAGTTAGGGTTAGACCTGTTTAGCATTTGAAAGATAATACCAACAAACCAGTGGTCGGTTTCAAAAATTGTTGGAACCTACTCTGTGGGTGTGGCCTCCTTTGTGGGAGTGGCTTGCCACCCATGTGACCGGATAGGAGTGGCGTGCTGCCCATGTGACCGGATATGAAATTATGAATTAGTACTTAGGTCGGTCCAAGTAGCTATTCAGTAGTTAGTGGTTAGAAGCAATCGTAAAGCAAGATACGGAATTAAAACCAGAAATATTTTGTTGGCTATTTGAAAGGGAGTATAATATATATTTAATTTTACACATGTTAGCAGCTGCTGGAATTGTGTTTGCACAACAGTGGAAAAACAGAGATATGTAAATGAATAAATATTACAATGTGCAGGAATAAATAAATCGACAATTAAAATCAAGAAGGCTTTGAATACTTTTTCACGTGGGATTGGTTTTAGCAATTGCCAAGTAACGGAAACAGAAATTAGAAATCCAAAAGGATTAAAGAAAACACCAATTATGTAAGGAAAGGTCCCTAAAATATTACTAGATCATTATTAATGCGTAGATAACTGCGGGACATTACACACCCACCAGTGGTGGGTTTCAAAAAATTTTGGAACCTCTTCTGTAGGTGTGGCCTGCTTTCCGGGTCCACTGGTGGGACCTCTTCTAATCGGTTCGGTAGATTTGACGAACCGGTTCTACCGAATAGGTGCGAACTGGTAGGAACCCACCTCTGCAATTAACCCCAATATCCAGAGGTTGAACTCAAGGTGTATGACAGTTTACAAGAGAAAGAGTTGTCCAGAACCAAAATTGTACTATATAACAACAGGCACATTCCACATTTTGCTCTTTAGCCATCTAATTATCTTTGTTCCTTGAGCTGCCTGGATCAGCCTTGTGTCTGAACCAAAGCTTTAAGCATCTTACATGCATCTGTTCCATCTAATCCCCAATAACGGGGGCCTGTGTTTCAGAAAAGGGTGGGGGGAGGGAAAATTCTGGTAGCATTCCCAAATAAGCTGCCTTCTAATGAGGGAAATCTGTGCCATAAAAATTCTTTGTATACCCATTTAAAATTATGGAATTGATCAGCAGTGACATACTATAGAAAATTCACACGGGTCCATAGTATTTGTGTAGGACAAAAGGTGTAGATAGCAAGGAACAGCCTAACACCCAAACCACGTAAACTCTCTGAGGACCCACAATGTGGTCCTGGAGTGGCCACAATTGCAATTTTTTAATGTACGAAAGAGGAGGGAATCATAAAACCCTATTGTAATCATCATTACTGTATTTAATTGTAATTTTAAATCAGAGCAAGTTTAAAATGCAATGCTTTGCCTTCTGGTTCAGTGTATCCGTTCTCAAGGAAAAAATGTACGATTGTAATCTTAAAAGAGTATAGCTTAATAAAGTAAAGGTGTATTTATTGGGCTCCAAAGAAAAGTGTGCGACTTAAAAACAAATATGTAGAGTTGTAGAATTGCAGACAGTGAAAGAGATCAAGGAGTCTCTTCCTGCTTTATCTCTAATTCAGTTAAAATAAAGGGAAGATTTAGGCTTACATCTCTTAGTTGCTTTAAACTCCACTGTCCTCTTTGCTGTAATCCTGACTTTGGTATTAAGAAAAACCTTTTAAGAACAATTAAGTCTCAGCAGAAAATGCTTGCAAATTGTTTCTGTCATTTAGAACATTTTTAGGAACCAGCCATTCAAGCGGCTGAGCACCAGTGAAGAATTCAAGGGGATTTTTTTTTGTTCTGAATATAAGAAAACGTGGTAGGAGTTTTCAGGGAATTCTAACGGTGGGAGCAGTCATGAATGCTTGCTGGTAAGGTGGCACATCTGGAATATCTTCACACAGAGCAATACTGGTTTACTTATGCCTGATTATAAAATGTGTTAGTGGTTTAAGCTGTTTTTTTTTAATACATACGGGAATTAAGATGGAAAGATCCCAGGCTAAGAAAGATACATGCATTTTGACTTTCAGACATATCCCCTTATACTAGTGATGAAAGAAACGTCCTTCTGGGTTCGGCTCCAAGTGGGGAAAAAGACACTGGAGACATGGAGGCTGCTTGGAAAGATGGTTTATTGGTGGACAGGACCACATGGCTTGAGCCCTCAACAGAAAAGGTGATCACATGCTTCAATGTTGGTGGAGAAGAAGAGAAGGGCTGAGGGAGGGGCTTGCTAGGCTTTTTATAACCTATTTAGTCCCACCTTTCTGTTTCCTGTTCCTGTGTAAGAAATGTATTCTGATTGGTTGTCAGACTCCCATGGGGCCATGCAGGGGCAACTCTCTCTCTCTGTGTTTTGAATCCAGGTTTGGTTGAGTTCTCAGATGCCATGTGGTCAGTTGAGTAAAGGGCCAATATTATCATGCTTTAATCCCATCGCACCTGCAGCTGCAGTGGAGAAGCCTTTATTATGTAAAGTGGACTTCTTAATGGCCCATTGACAAAAGTGGGCATGGGCAGGAAGCTACAGGCAGCTATTCTGGTCTTTTAAAACAAGTTTCTTTCTTTTCACATCCAGAGGAATATTCTGCCTTTTCAATATTTCCTAGGATATTTCATTTTTCTGGGAGAGGGCTGGGTGATAACTTCCCACACTAGCATAACCTTTCCTCACAGTGTCCTCTGAATGTGCTATATTTCAGTCCATCATTTCTTAGTTTTTGCAAGTTTGGGAGAGGCCTGGTTGTGTATGGCACTAGTTGAAATCTTAACCTAGATTTCGGGTGGTACCCAACAGAAGAGCAGTGAACCACCACTTAACATGCAGTAAAAACGATGCATCCAGTCAGGCCCATGAGGCTCAGCTTGCAACTATCTGGGATTTTTCCTTGCTAGACAGGGGCAATAACATTTCAGACAGAGACTAATGACAGGTCCGCACCAGAATCAAAGTTCAAATAGCTTCCCCTGCCCGAGTCCCCCTTTAATCAGCAACAGCAAAGCACAGTATTTTTCAAGGCTCTTTTAGTTCCCTTTGAAAAAAAGATCAACTCATTTAACTTCTTAAGCAAGGTGATGTCTCTGGGCTGCGAAGCCCGTATCTGAAATGAGTGAAAAAGGCAGGGGCAACTTTTATTCCTCAAAAGATTGTGAGCTCCACCCCTCCAAAGGAAGCTTGTTTTTACGTGGCACAACAAAACCGCGGTCCACTAAAGCGTGCCCGATTAAAGCGCGTCGCTGACGTCATCAGCAGCGCGACAACAGCAACCGCGGAGAAAAAAGGGTGCTTTAAAAAGCGCTTTGAAAGCAAGCTGATTCAGGTTAAGGTAAGGGTTAGGTTTAGGTTTAGGTTTAGGGTTAGGGTTAGGTTTAGGTTTAGGATTAGGTTAAGCGTTAGGGTTAGGGTTAGGGTTAGGTTAAGGGTTAACGTTAGGTTTAGCGTTAGGTTAAGGGTTAGGGTTAGGTTTAGGGTTAGGTTTAGGTTTAGGGTTAGGTTAAGGGTTAGGTTTAGGGTTAGGTTTAGGGTTAGGTTTAGGGTTAGGTTTCGGGGGGTTAGGTTTAGGTTTAGGGGTTAATTTTAACTTTAGCGCTCACAGCGTGCTTTTTTCGTCGCGCTGTGATGACGTCAGGTACGCGGTTTCATTGAGCGCGCTTTAGTCGACCGCAGTTTTGTGGTGGAACCTGTTTTTAATCTGATATCTGCCAGCCCTAGTCAATACATCAAAAACACACAATTCCCAATTCTTTCAACAGCAGTTGCATAGCTAGGATGGATAAGCACAGTCGGATCCAGGAGCTTTGATGCCGAAGGCTCTGAGCAAGACACACACAGCAAATCTGTCACAACCAAAGAAAAAGTGAGGGCTGATGGAAGCATCCCCCTCACATTCTGCCCAGTTTCAATCTCTCGCGCATTGCTCCAAAATGAAAAGGAAATCCTAGTTGGAGCTTAACCCAGCGCGAAACATTGGATCGGAAAGTTTTCCTTGTATTGCAATCCTTTCCGTGCTGGATAATAAATCCCACGGTGTAAAATGGTGTGTTATGTTCAAGGTAAATAGGATTGCAGCCTTACTGCAAGAGACTTGGTGCTATCAGAGAGAATTAGAATAACTAGACAAGCCATGCTCTGCGGGATCATCGTTTCAGAGATATTTCCTTACCTAAACAGAAACAGAATGACCGGAGGGAGAGGGCGGTGGGAGGAGGGGGAAAGCAGGAGAAGGAGAGGAGAAACTTCTGGCTTCCTTCTCCATTGAATTTCTTTGTTGGAATCTGGCAAGGAGCATCAGAAATCGGTTCACCGACAGATGCGCGCTCGACAAAAGCGCGCTGAAGAAACCGCGGTGAGAAAACCGCAAGTTCTAAAGCGCGCCGACGAATGAGTGCAGAAGCGCACCGACAACAGCGTGCCAAAAAAAGCGCGCCTTCAACAAACAAGTAATAACCGTGAATTCTAAACCTAACCCTAAACCTAACCCTAAACCTAAACCTAAACCTAACCCTGAACCTAAACCTGCACCTAACCCTAAACCTAAACTTAAACCTAACCCTAACCCTAAACCTAACCCTAAACCTAACCCTTAAACTAACCCTGAACCTAAACCTGCACCTAACCCTGAACCTAAACTTAAACCTAACCCTGAACCTAAACCTGAACCTAACCCTAACCCTAAACCTAACCCTAAACCTAACCCTTAAACTAACCCTGAACCTAAACCTGCACCTAACCCTAAACCTAAACTTAAACCTAACCCTGAACCTAAACCTGAACCTAAACCTGAACCTAACCTTAAACCTAACCCTTAAACTAACCCTGAACCTAACCCTGAACCTAAACCTAAACCTAACCCTGAACCTAACCCTGAACCTAAACCTGCACCTAACCCTAAACCTAAACTTAAACCTAACCCTGAACCTAAACCTGAACCTAAACCTGAACCTAACCTTAAACCTAACCCTTAAACTAACCCTTAAACTAACCCTGAACCTAAACCTAAACCTAACCCTGAACCTAACCCTGAACCTAAACCTGAACCTAACCCTAAACCTAACCCTAAACCTAACCCTTAAACTAACCCTGAACCTAAACCTAACCCTAACCCTAACCCTAACCCTAAACCTAACCCTAAACCTAACCCTGAACCTAACCCTTACCTTAACTGAAATCACACTTTTGTGGGTGCGGTTTTGTTGGCGCGTTGTTGTGGGCACGTGTGTGACGTCGCGGTTTTCTCGCTGCAGTTTTGTCAGCGCACTTTTGTCGTGCGCGCATTTGTCAGGTCACGTCAGAAATCTGCTTGCCTGCCCTGCCCTGCCCTGCCCTGCCCTGGTAAGTGGCTGCCGTTGGACGGGGGTGGGAACGAGGGATTGTGAGATTGGCTAGGAAACTGTCACGGAACATTGAAATTGAAGATCATGTGACAACACCAGCAGTACCGAAGCAGTCAGAAGCACTGAAGCAGCCGCAACATTTCCAAATTTTATTTCCTTGGTACTCAAAGGTCTTCCGATTTTGGATACATTCTGTAAATCAGCTCATTTGAGGTAACTTGGTTCAAAAATTGTCACCCTGCGATGCACTGTTTTTCCCTGTTAAAGGTCATGACAACAACAGTTTTAGTAGTATATAGATCAGTGATGGGTTTCAAAAAAATTTAGAACCTCTTCCGTAGGTGTGGCCTGCTTTGTGGGAGTGGCTTTCTGGCCATGTGATCAGGTGGGAGTGGCTTGCCAGCCATGTGACTGGGTGGGCGTGGCCAACTTGTAAAACGTGGTGAAACTCACTTAACAACGCTCTTACTTAGCAACCATAATGTTGGCTCAGAAACTCTGGTATTTGAAGCACGCAAGTCTTAAAGCTGTCAAGTTACAAGATCCTTGCACCCCTAACCCATCAGGAAAAAAAATCCCAGGGGTGCTTGTTCAAACTTGACAGCTTTAAGACTGGTGGACTTCAACTCCCAGAATTCCTCCTCTCGCTCTTCATCTTGATGATGTGTGGACGGGCGGCGGGAGGGAGCTAAACGGCACTGTAGATTTGTGGAACCTCTTCTATAGAAGAGGTTAGAACTGGCAGGAATCCACCCCTGATATAGATGCAAATTCTGGGTTGTATTCCGCTAGTTCAATCTAAGTATCTAAGACAGAAACATACATAATAATAGATTTGAGGGCCTACAAAATACAGAAGAGGACTGGGGCCATCCTCAGTCACCCATGGAGATGCTGGTTGTTCTTCAGTTAATCACTGACTGGGATCATATATTGCAGTGCACCATAACAGGTTTGGATTACTTGCAGCTAAACACAAGGTATGAACCCAGTTTATGTTTTTGTGCTGAAGTGCGGACTTTCCCCTAACAGGAGATCTTCAATAGGCTTTGTGCAATTTGTCTCGGGCCACATTTCAAAAAAGAAATCCTGGATCTGATTTAAAAATAATAATAATAATGTGGGGGGGACGGAGATTGGGGCCCTATCCAAATCCTACTTTCCAAAAAGTGCAGAAGAAAATAAGTAAATCTGGTCAAATTGTTAAAACAGAGGAACCATGATCTGCAAATCGTATTTTTATGGCGTAGAGTGATTTCGAAAACAGCCAACGGTGTTTTATTCCACAAGTGTGACTAAATCATAGTTTTGCCATGCATAAACCCAGCCTTTCTCTCTCTCTCTCTCCATCTGTCTATTACTTTCAAGACTTGCATCTATTCTGTCAACCTTTCCTGATCCTGGACTCCTGTTACTCTCCGCACACTCTTATCTACGCTCGAGCAATGGAAAATATAAATAGGATGTAAACTATATGGCCTACAATTAATTTTCCAAATGCATTTAAGGGCAGAACTGCAGCCGTCGCGATACCACATTCTTTCTTCCATCCTATATTTTTTTTGCTTTTTGTTAAAAAGCTGCCTACATCTGTTGAGTCCAGGAAACTTAAGAGTTCTTGGCCAGGCCCAGCACGTCATTCACAATGAGGCTGAATTTATGAGCAATGCAGCTGATGCTCACAAATCTGACCTCAGGAACAGCCTTCAACATAGCTTACTCCCATCTGTGAGTATGAAACTGTATGAGCTTCTGCCCCCCCAAGCCAAACCATCTGTCTGCCATCCATTTAAAGGCAGCTCTGCATATCAAAGATCTGTTAAAGGGATAGAAATGGAATTGGCTGGAAACACTGGACAGGTAATTTTAAGGCTCGCATCTTTCCTGTGGCAGTTTTTAGTCTCACAAGGCCTCTGGTTCTGGACACGAAATTGCTCGCGCAAGCACAGGTACATATACAAGAGTGAAAAATATAAGGAGAATTAAACGATGCATCCCTGAACAATGTATATGATTCATTTTAAGAAGAGAATTTGCTTGTCCTGGTTGCAACAATGATTTCTTCTTTTAAATAGCAGCCAATCTGGGGAGTTGACTTAACTCTTAAATCATCTTGTGAAGTTGAAATCTGCTTATTAAACTTCTACTAAAAGGTCAGAAGCAGGCCTGTATTATTATTTTTTTGCAGAGACAGATTATTGTTCTTTATCTACTGTAGTTAGCAACAACTGCATCTTGGACCAGTAATTTAAGTTAATAAACAATTTGATGTATCATAAAGATATTATTCAAAAGTACACTGTTGCAAATGAAGACATGTGATGGCTTTTAAGTCTGTCACAGGAAGGAAATAAGGAACATAGCAATTCATGTTTGCTTTATGGAGCAAGGCTCTTAAGATGAGAAGGAAGCAAAACAATAACTTGATTGTGTGCCACAATTAAACATCCAAGAGCTGATGGAAGTTTCTTCCTCTGAATTCATAAAGCCTGTTGATTTTTCTGAGTTTCATCCTGGAAAGTAACTGCTTGATACTTTTAGACAGAATCTCATTATAAATGGCAGAGGCAGAACTGGTTCTCTCTTAAATTATCTGCCAAGAAAAATTTCTGGGACTAATAATGGAGAGATATTTCACTTTACTTTCAAAATATATAGAATCCTTCCCGGGAGGAAAAAAAAATGGATTTCAGTATTATATACAAACAGTAAAGTTCACAACAATAAAATGAATGCAATTCATGAGTGTGGGAAGTTATCACCCAGCCCTCTCCCAGAAAAATGAAATATCCTAGGAAATATTGAAAAGGCAGAATATTCCTCTGGATGTGAAAAGAAAAATGCTTTAAAAGACAGAATAGTTACCTGTAGCTTCCTGCCCATCCATACTTTGTCAATAGGCCATTGAGAAGGCCAGCCCAGCCCACTTTACATAATAAAGACTTCCCCACTGCAGCTGTAGGGGGAAGGGATATTACTCAACTCTCCACATGGCATCTGAGACCTCATACCTGTATTCAAAACAGCCTAGAGAGTAGCCTCCTGTATGGGCCCATGGGAGTCTGACAACCAATCAGAATACATTTCTTACACAGGAACAGGAAACAGAGAGGTTGAACCCCACCAGCGTTGACAAAAATCACCATCAATCCATTGCAAAAGGCAACTTTTCTCGGAACAGCTGACATTCTGGGACAATACCTTTAACGCCATCGAGCCGCAATCTCAACAGGACAATCCCATCTGTCAATGCTGAATGGAAAAGGAAATCATGCCATAATGTCCCTGCCTAGCAAATATCCTTGGGAAGAGTTTTAGGAGTTAGGATTGCCACAGAAAAGATAATTGTCTTGGCCTTCATAAAATCCACTTCTTACCCAAAGTATCTGAAGACCTCGTCTTCTGATCTTAACGTACACAGGGTAGTAAACTGTGGTCTTGAGAGACCGCCTGCTGCCAATTACCTCCCAAAGACCCATTAGATCGCACAGGGCCGGCCTCGTCCGGGTTCCATCCACCAGCCAATGCCACCTGGCTACGACCCGGGGGAAGGGCCTTCTCTGTGGCAGCTCCGGCCCTTTGGAACGAACTCCCCGCGGAGATTCGAACCCTCACCTCTCTCCCGGCTTTCGGAAAAGCCGTTAAAACCTGGCTGTGCCGGCAGGCCTGGGGTTGATGAGCTCCCCTCCCCTCTCGACAGGTGTGGTTGTTGGTCATTTTAATATGTTTATTTTGTACTTGTATGTTTCCCCTTCCCGTTTAAGTTGTTCGCCGCCCTGAGTCCCTTTTAGGGAATAGGGCGGCATATAAATAAAATAAAACTTAAACTTAGTCAGTTTAAGGGGCGATGCTACTTCGGTTATTTAAATGATCTGGTCCATATTCATGTCACTGTATTATATAGTGTATGAATTAAGAATTAGATAATGTTGAGCAACCTCTTGCTCAGTGTAGGAACTCTCCCTTGTAGCTGGCCACTCAGCCATATTTGAAAGCGTGGAGTCAGGGAGACCCCCCAATATTTATGTAGGCAGGCAGATCCACTGCTTAACAGCTATTATGGTCATAAAATTCCTTGTAATGTCCAGCCCATATCTTTTTTTTCCCTTCTCATTTCAAGTATTGATCGTTGTCCTCCTCCTGGTTTCAACAAAAAACATTATAGGAAAACATTACATTTTTTTTTTTTAAAGACCCACATTCACCTTTCACCACATTTATTAGTCTTCTCTTTTGCAAGCCAAATTGTTTCCAGTTCCTATGTCCTTCATATCAGTGGTGGGTTTCAATTTTTTTTAGAACCTCTTCTGTAGGTGTGGCCTGCTTTGTGGGAGTGGCTTGCCAGCCATGTGACTGGGTGGGAGCGACTTGCCGGCTATGTGACTGGGTGGGCGTGGCCAACTTGTAAAATGTGGTGAAACTCACTTAACAACGCTCTTGCTTAGCAACCAAAATGTTGGCTCAGAAACTCTGGCATTTGAAGCACGCAAGTCTTAAAGCTGTCAAGTTACAGTCCATCTCTGCTTCCCCTCCTTATATACATCACTAGCTACTCAAAATTTATTTTATTTATTGAATTTCTATCGTGCTTTTATTATTTTTATAAATGATTCAAGACAGGCAAATATTCCTGCACCCTCCTATTTTCCTCACAACAATGATCCTCAGCTTTCACACCTAAGACAGGACTAGATTTCACAGTCTCCTGGTTTCTAGGCCAACATCTTACTCTCTACACCAAACAGATAGATCTATCCAGAGGTGGTATTCAGCCAGTTCTGGAGAACCTGTAGTGGAAATTTTGAGTAGTTCAGACAACCAGCAAATAAGCTGTCCCCGCTGCCTACCAATCTCCCAGCTAATCTTCTTTTGTTGCCCTGAACCAGTGGTGGGTTTCAACATTTTTTAGAACCTCTTCTGTAGGTGTGGCCTGCTTTGTGGGAGTGGCTTGCTGGCCATGTGACAGGGTGGGAGTTGCTTGCCAGCCATGTGACTGCATGGGAGTGGCTTGGCAGTCATGTGACTGGGTGGGTGTGGCCAACTTGTAAAATGTGGTGAAACTCACTTAACAACGCTCTTGCTTAGCAACCAAAATGTTGGCTCAGAAACTCTGGCATTTGAAGCACGCAAGTCTTAAAGCTGTCAAGTTACAAGACTCTTGCACCCCTAACCCTTTAGAAAAAAAAGCCCAGGGGTGTTCAAACTTGACAGCTTTAAGACTTGTGGACTTCAACTCCCGGAATTCCTCCTCTCGCTCTTCATCTTGATGATGTGCGGACGGGCGGGGGGGAGGGAGCTGGAACCGGTTCTAAACGGCACTGTAAATTTGTGGAACCTCTTCTATAGAAGAGGTTAGAACGGGCAGGAACTCACCCCTGCCCTGAACAAGAGAATGGATCTGGAAAGCAGGTTAGTGGGGTGAGGAGGGAATAGGGATTTTGTAGTAACCTTCCCCTAGGAGTGGGGTGGGAATGGGGATTTTGCAGTGTGCTTCCCCTGCCACACCCACAAAGCCACACCCACAAAGCCATGTCACGCCCAAAAAGCCACACCCACAGAACCTGTAGTAAAAAAAAAAGTGAATCCCACCACTGGGACTATCCTTATATGTTTGCAAACATCTGTGGCTAAAAGCAGGTTCAATGAGGTGTAGACACGATAAGGCAAGTAAGTTTAGGACTGTTAAAACTTCAGCAAACTGACAACAGTGAGCAAGCTTCGAGTTAAGTTACTCAATGGGGGAGTTCATATCTGCTGTACTAAATAGAACCGTCATCTCTTGTGACCAGCACGTTTGCGCTAAGGATTGTTTTTAATATACAATACCAAGTATATTCAATTCAGAGAGCCCGAGCCACGATGACCTGGCTCTTCAACCAGGCCTTTGATTAAGGAGTGAGACTTTGTCATGCTTCCCATTTTTAAAAAATCTTTTTGCATTTTATTGGTTTTATTCTTCTTCTTATCTTTCATTGATGTGAGCCACCCAGAATCATTGAGAGCTGAGCAGCACACGTATTTAATAAACTGTTAATATTTATAATTAAATATAACTATAAACATTGTCTTAATTTGACAAAAATAGTAAATAGTCATGCTTGGAAAAATGAGCGGCAAACAGCTTCCAAATCCAGAAAGTTTTAGACTTTTTCCCCACGCACCAGTGGTGGGCTTCAAAAATTGTTCGAACCTACTCTGTGGGTGTGGCCTCCTTTGTGGGAGTGGCTTGCCGCCCATGTGACCAGATGGGAGTGGCTTGCCACCCATGTGACTGGATATAAAGATGTCGACGACACTTGTCAGAACCACCTTAAATTCCCTCACACACAGCACTGGCATGCATAAGAATAGGATGTAAACTTGTTTTTTAAAAGGCACCTTTGGTTTGCGTTAAAACAACTTCAACACACGCAATGTTCTGATTGCACCACAAACGCAGTAGTCATCCTTACCTTTCACAGAGGCACCGAGTTTTATAAATATGAGCATGACAGTGTAGAATAATCCTATCCAAGGACCAGTGGTGGGTTTCAAAAAATTTTGGAAGCTCTTCTGTAGGTGTGGCCTGCTTTCCGGGTCCACTGGTGGAACCTCTTCTAACCGGTTCGGTAGATTTGACGAACCGGTTCTACCGAATAGGTGCGAACTGGTAGGACCCCACCTCTGCCATGTACTCAACCAGCCTCTGAACAGGTCCCAGCAAAACTATTTTTCTGCTCCTGGGTCTGTGTGGTGATAGCAATAGCAGTTAGACTTATATACCGCTTCATAGGGCTTTCAGGCCTCTCTAAGCGGTTTACAGAGAGTCAGCATATTGCCCCCAACAACAATCCAGGTCCTCATTTTACCCACCTCGGAAGGATGGAAGGCTGAGTCAACCCTGAGCCGGTGAGATTTGAACCGCCGAACTGCAGAACTAGCAGTCAGCTGAAGTGGCCTGCAGTACTGCACCCTAACCACTGCGTAACATGTTATCCCCAGCCCACGAGTGAGAAACTTTTATGTCATATTTAGCTATGCCTGCACTACAAATACTATTTTCCTCTTATTCTGGCAGCGACTAACGGCAAAGAGGAGAGGTGAAAAATCTGCTAGGCTTTTATCCCTCATTGTTCTGGAAGGAAGGCAGTTGACTCCACGGGAGGCGGGAGGCAGGACTGACATCCAATTTCGTGCCAGGGCAGGGTTTCTTTTTGCCAGCTCCAAGATGGGTGGGGGAGTTCTTTTCAGCAACGAGGAAAGGCCCTTAAAAGAACAAAGAAGCGTGTAAACAGTTTTCAGATTTCCAGTGGAGAACAAAAGGGCAATTGATTTATCTGCACTTATCTCAACAAAGTGTCCCAGACGCTGGATTATTATGTTTTGATGTTTCAGAGGTTACTCCAGACTCCTGAGTGTTTTGTTAATAAAGGCAAAGTGATATCCTGATTGCATTGGAATGCAGGGAAATTCGCCGTCCAGGAGATTCTCAACCCAATGGAGATAAAACCAGCGATGTTCTGGAGGATGGCAACAAGTCCTGGGGGTATATTTTGTCCCTGCTAGCCAAGGATCCTTCGCAGATGAGATGGAGAGTGAAAAGCCACACTGGAACTGTGGGAGACAAAAGATTGGCAATACTGCAACGTGCTCTACATGGGGCTGCCCTTGAAGAGCATTCGGCGACTTCAGCTAGTCCAGAATGCGGCCGCGCGAGCGATTGTGGGTGCACCTCGCTTCACCCACGTAACACCTATCCTCCGCGAGCTGCACTGGCTGCCTGTTGATCTCCGGGTGCGCTTCAAGGTGCTACTTATCACCTACAAAGCCCTTCATGGTAGTGGGCCTGGGTACTTGAGAGACCGCCTACTGCCAATTACCTCCACTAGACCGATACGATCGCATCGATTAGGCCTCCTCCGAATTCCATCTTCCAGCCAGTGCAGACTGGCAACTACCCGGAGGAGAGCCTTCTCGGTGGCTGCTCCGACCCTCTGGAACGAACTCCCCGTGGAGATTCGCACCCTCACCACCCTCCAGTCCTTCCGCGCCGCTTTAAAGATCTGGCTGTCCCGGCTGGCCTGGGGTTAAGACTCTAACCCCACCCGAATTGTGTGACTGTTGTGCTCTCTTTTTAATATGTTGTATTGTCTCCATGTTGGAGTATTGTTTGTCTCCCCCCCCCCCCGCTTTTTGAACTGTGAGCCGCCCTGAGTCCCCCTTAGGGAAAAGGGCGGCATACAAATAAAGGGAAAACGAAACGAAACTCAGTTCTCTAAGAACAGCATCTGGGCACTACTCACCTTCTTTCCATTTTGCATTCCAGTTGACACAGTGCACATGCCCGAAATAAAACATGATATTTTGGGTTATTCCAGAGCAATGATTCACAGATTATTGGGGATTAAAGAAGATAGACGGTGGGTACACTGTAAGAGAAGGCCAACAAATGGGGCCATCTATACAAGGGGTTATCATCATATTACCTAGGTACCTAGGAAAGTTTCCCGCATCTCTTTTTTTTTTTTGCCATCTAAATAATTATCTGCATTTGTGCAACCCAGAAAATGGTTAGCCCTACATACGTGCGAACTAAATCTTCTTAGATGTATATTTACACTTCAAGAAACAGTTGGGTTCCCCCTTTTAGTTTTCACTCACTCCTATCTTGATGATTGTCGGTAAATTGGATCTATTTTGAGATTACGACCAGAGATGACCCAGTCCCTCTGCAGATGGAGCTTGAATTTGTCAAGCTGGGCTTCTCCGTAACTTCAGTATCCCAGTGGATATTTTCAGCTTATGATCTTCTCACACTGGGGGGGGGGGAATAATACAACTCTTAGAAAGAATGACAGGAGCAGGTGCCGGGTTAATTCAGCAACCGCCTTTCGTTTGAGCTGGGCAAAGAACAGGCTGGGAACTCCGCTTTGTCTGATGGTTTTGCTGGAACATCCCATCCATGTTACTCATCCGGTTGCACAATTTAATTATCGCTTTTGCAAGCCGTGCAATAAGGGTCAGATGACTCGGCCAGGGAGGGAGCCAGGAGTTCTGAGAAATGCCTTCTTTTGAATGAAAGGTCAAGGAAAAACTCTTCTTCCTCGTGGAAGCCGCCTGAAGGATGAGCCGGTCCACGCGGCATTTATCAGCCACAAAGATGAAGAACTTACTCGGTTATCAGGGCTGTGTCAGCACTTCCTGTCAGGCAGGAAACCGTCAGAATCCTGTATCAGGGGGGCCCATTCGACAGGTGAAGCTACAGGCTCACATTAAAATATGCCTGCGTTTCCTTAGCTTGACGCACAGCCACACTTCTTACAACCAGGGTCAGGAGCCGGGTCTAATCCTACATCCCCAGGAGATGGCAATTTTCGGGATGCATCCAAGACCTCAACTTGTTCGCTTTGGCAGATGTTGAAGGATAGAAGGGCCTGTTTTGGAGAGAGAAAAGTAGAAGGGACGGTCTTCTTTTTTTTATTTTTCCAGTCCTGTGATTCTGTGCGTTGACCTTTTTTGCCCTCTTGTACAATATGTTAACTCTTTGGCTGACGTCCATGTATTTAACAACAGCCCTTGGTCCTTGGAACAAATAAAAGTGTGCACTTCAGAGGAGGGTCTCGGAGCAGCCTCACTCGTTAAAACAAATCTTACCTCCTTGCCTGCAAATCTGCTTTTTTGCATTCTTTGAAGGGAAAGGTGGCTCGGAACATAAATCATAAAACAATATTTGATAACCAGCATAGGCAGCGATGCCGTTAAGATTGTCACCACACCCATGTGCCGTTTCAAGCATTCCAGCCGCTTGGAAACCAGTTTAGATAAGCCCCAAGCAAACATTACACCGGCCCGCGTTGCTAAGGAATTATAAAGAGAGACATCAAGGTTCAAAGCCTATTGGAAAAGTCACACACTCTCGCCTAAAAAGATTTCAGGCCTGTGGGCTAGCAATAACAAGACGGTGAAAGGAGCACTCTGCACATGGACAGGCCGAACAGGTTGTTCAGCACACGGAAAAGAGCAGCAAGGATTGCAGAAGGCAATTCTCGGATACTGAACAAAGCACAATAGGAATATGATTCAGCTGCAACTTTTGAAGATCTGCAGGCCTCTGTGGAGGGTTGGTACTATATGTGGCTTTGGAGTGCCAGTTGGGGCAGCCTGCTATATAGCAATAGCAGTAGCAGTTAGACTTATATACCGCTTCATAGGGCTTTCAGCCCTCTCTAAGCGGTTTACAGAGTCGGCATATCGCCCCCACAGTCTGGGTCCTCATTTCACCCACCTCGGAAGGATGGAAGGCTGAGTTAACCTTGAGCCGGTGAGATTAGAACCGCTGAACTGCAGATAACAGTCAGCTGAAGTGGCCTGCAGTAATGCACCCTAACCACTGTGCCACCTCTCTCCCGAACCCCCTGTGAATCCCCAGCAGCCCATCCCTGAATTCATCCTTACGAAAGGGAGGCATGTAATTCCTTTTCTCAGAAGTAAAACTATCCAGTCAAAATTCTTTAGTGCAGGTCAAAATTCTTTAGTTGCAGACCCACATGGATGCTTAACCGGGAGACAAACGGTCTGCTCTCAGCTTCTTGTTTATATGGCCTCTGGCAAGTGCTTTCTTGAAAGGCTTATGTATACAACTGGTCGATTAAATTGGGCTCTCCTGCGGATCTCATTTTGAGACAACAAGGTGGAGTCGGAAAGCTTAGGAATCCAGCCCAGGAACAGATAGGGGATGACATCCATCCAATTAACCAGAGGCAGAGCTAAGCTGCGGAGGGTCCAGGTTAAGACCTGACCAATAAAGCTTCCTGAAAGTTTAAAAAAAAAAGAGCTTTAATAGCCATCTTTACTGCAGTTACAGTAATAGTCTCGGTGGCTGACAACACAATTTAAACACTTTTATCTGGGAATAAAGTCCAGGGAGTTCAATCGGATGCAATTCTGCCTAGGAGTAAAATGAAGTGAGAGAGTCACTCTTGTGATCTCGAGAGCCAGGACCATCTGCTGTATGTACAAAAATCTAGGCAATAGCAATAGCAATAGCAGTTAGACTTATATACCGCTTCATAGGGCTTTCAGCCCTCTCTAAGTGGTTTACAGAGTCAGCATATTGCCCCCAACAACAATCTGGGTCCTCATTTTACCCACCTCGGAAGGATGGAAGGCTGAGTCACCCTTGAGCCGGTGAGATTTGAACCGCCGAACTGCAGATAGCAGTCAGCTGAAGTGGCCTGTAGTACTGCACTCTAACCACTGCGCCACCTCGGCTCTTGAATGTGCCACCTCGGCTCTTGAACAGCTGCAAACACTAGCGCCGTGTTAATGGAGTGAGCTCCCGTTACTTCTCTCAGCTTCTGCCAACCTAGCAGTTGGAAAGCACGTAAAAATGCAAGTAGAAAAATAGGAACCACCTTTGGTGGGAAGGTAACAGCGTTCCGTGCGCCTTCGGGCGTTGAGTCATGCCGGCCACATGACCACGGAGACGTCGTCGGACAGCGCTGGCTCTTCGGCTTTGAAACGGAGATGAACACTGCCCCCTAGAGTCGGGAACGACTAGCACTTTTGTGCATGGGGAACCTTTACATTTACTTTTATGTGCACATTACAAATTATGGCATTCCTCCAAAAGTTGCCACCAGAAGAGATAACGTATTACATCTACGGACTGTAATTAACTAGACACAATTGGCACACAGGTAGCCCTCAACATACAACAATTGGGGCCAGAATTTCCATGGCTAATCAAGGCAGTTAAGTGAGTGGCATCCAATATGGTGACCCTTTTTTTGCCCTGGTTGTTAAGTGAATCATGACGTTGTTAAATGAATCCGGCTTCCCACAGTGACTTTGCTTGTTGGAAGGCAGCTGGGAAGGTCACAAAGAGAGATAAAATGGTCCCGGGACATCATAAATACATGCCGGTTGCCAAGCGCCAGAATTCTGATCCCAAGATCAAGGGGATGTTGCAACAGTCATAAATAAGTGCACGGATTGGTTATAAATCACTTTTTCAGCGCTGTTATTACTTCGCGTGGTTGCTGAACTACTGATTGTAATTCAAGGGCTACCTGGAGTGGTTAAAGTGCTGGCGTAGAAACCAGGAAACTCTGATTTTTTTAGTCCTACCTTAGCATGAAACCCAGGTAGGTGACTTTTTAAACTCAGCCCAATTCACCTGACAGAGTTGAATTGAATTTGAATTTATTATATTTCTATGCCGCCCTTTTCCCCGAAGGGGACTCAGGGCGGCTCACAACCCAAGTCAAGGGGTGTGTGTGTGTGTGTACAAATAAGGAATAAAAAAGACGAACAAAACAATACCACAATTTAAAAGCACACAACAACCATACCATTCGAGGGGGGACAAAAGTTGTGATGCAAGCAGGGGGAAGAGAAGGAAGGAAGGAGTAATATCAGAGGTGGGTTCCTACCAGTTCGCACCAGTTCGGTAGAACCGGTTCGTCAAATCTACCGAACTGGTTAGAAGAGGTTCCACCAGTGGACCCGGAAAGCAGGCCACACCTACAGAAGAGGCTCCAAAATTTTTTGAAATCCACCTCTCTCTCTCTCTCTCTCTCTCTCTCTCTCTCTCTCTCTCTCTCTCTCTCTCTCTCTCACACACACACACACACACACACACACACACACACACACACACACTCTCTCTCTCTCTCTCTCACACACACACACACAGACTCACACAGAGAGAAAAAGAGAAAGAGAAAGGAAGAAAGAAAGAAAGAAAAAAAGAAAGAAAAAGTGAGAGAGAAAGAAAAAAAGGAAACAGGGACAGAGAGAGAGAGAGAGAGAGAGAGAGAGAGAGAGAGAGAGAGAGAGAGAGAGAGAGAGAGAGAGAGAGAGAGAGAGAGAGAGAGAATACATGGCCGGCAAGCCACTCCCACCAGGTCACATGGCCAGCAAGCCACTCCCACAAAGGAGGCCACGCCCACAGAGTAGGTTCGAAATTTTTTTGAAACCCACCACTGAGTAATATGTATGTTCACCACCTTAAGTTCCCTGTAAAGTAATGTAGGAAGTTATCACCCAGCCCTCCCCCAGAAAAATGAAATATCCTAGGAATTGTTGAAGGAAATGTCCTTCTGGGTTCAGCTCCAAGTGGGGGAAAAGACACTGGAGACATGGAGGCTGCTTGGAAAGATGGTTTTAATGGTGGACAGGACCACGTGGCTTGAGCCCTGAACAGAAAAGGGGATCACATGCTTCAATGTTGGTGGAGAAGAAGAGAAGGGCTGAGGGAGGGGCTTGCTAGGCTTTTTATAACCTGTTCAGTCCCACCTCTCTGTTTCCTGTTCCTGTGTAAGAAATGGATTCTGATTGGTTGTCAGACTCCCATGAGGCCATGCAGGGGCAACTCTCTAAGCTGCGTTTTGAATCCAGGTTTGGTTGAGTTCTCAGATGCCATGTGGTCAGTTGGGGCCAATATCATCATGCTTTAATCCCATCCCTCTGCAGCTGCAGTGGAGAAGCCTTTATTATGTAAAGTGGACTAGCTTGGCCTTCTTAATGGCCCATTGACAAAAGTGGGGATGGGCAGGAAGCTGCAGGCAGCTATTCTGTCTTTTAAAACACGTTTCTTCCTTTTTCACATCGAGAGAAATATTCCTCCTTTTCAATATTTCTTAGGATATTTCATTTTTCTGGGAGAGGGCTGGGTGATAAACCTCCTACAGTAATAAAAGCAAGGGGGAAAAAAATCTAAATAAAAATCGAACCCATTTCCATTTTAATTATATGCGCAGTATACAACCTATAACTGAATTTGGTCCTGTGCCCGCCCGTTGCTGGCACTCCACTCAAAAGCCAAGTATGCTCCCTAAGTCTGAAAAAAATGCACTCTTGACATATGCTGTGAATTCATTGTTTGTCTGAAGAAATAAATCATTGACAAAGAGAAGGCATTGCCAGCTCCCAAAACTATTTAGAAAAAAAAAGAAGAAGCTTAAGGCAGAAACAATCAAACCCCCCAACCAGGAGGAGTAAAAATATTTGGCAACCCACAGCATATTAACTGGGGTGTGGGGGAAATTGGGAGTGGATTATAGCTTTGAGGAATAGCCCAAAGGGCTTTAAGGGTGCGCTGGGATGATCATGTAAGGAGAAATCCTGTCCTTTTGCTTCTGGGCTCCATCCTAAAAATGGATGTTTTTTGTTTGAACAATCCTGAAATTCCAAAAATGATCTGACAATTGATAACTGAAGGACTCAAAAAATGTGTGCCATTTTTCCTCGGAACCTGCTTAAGAATCCAGAAGCCAGGAGAAACTAATAACTTTGCAAATAACTTCTGAAAGATATATTCTAATCGCCGAATATAGAACAGAAAAACACCTCTATGGTCTTTAAGAATTCATTTTTCTTCTTCTTTCCTCACAACCAAACACATAGAATTAGGGGCAAAGGGTGGCATTTTTGCTTTGGCATTTTACCGTATGGAAGAGACTAAATGTGGAAAATACATCTCTCCTTTAGAAAAGAAACGCCAGTTTCCTTCTGCACTGCTGACTTTGCAGTTTTAGCAATCAAGCCCTTACATAAATCAATTATAATTAGTATTTACTTGAGGAACCTCTAGGGTGAGTTATTGCCGCCAAAACAGGATCCAAAGGGATGCGAAGATATTAAAATATCTATATAATTGCGCCTCATAAAACCATTCGAGAGCACTGGCAACAGATGTAAAAACATGGCCATAAAAAAAAAACATGCTTATTAAAGCAAACATGACGGAAATGGTAGAAAAGGAAACAAAATCATAATCACCATTTAGGAGTGTAGGAAGTTTATCACCCAGCCCTCTCCCAGAAAAATGAAATATCCTAGGAAATATTGAAAAAAAGGCAGAATATTCCTCTGGATGTGAAAAAGGAAGAAACGTGTTTTAAAAGACAGAATAGCTGCCTGTAGCTTCCTGCCCATCCCCACTTTGTCAATGGGCCATTAAGAAGGCCAAGCTAGTCCACTTTACATAACAAAGGCTTCTCCCCTTCAGCTCCAGGGGGGACGGGATTAAAGCATGCTATTATTGGCCCCAACTGATGCCCACATGGCATCTGAGAACTCAACCAGACCTGGATTCAAAACGCAGCCTCGAGAGTTGCCCCTCTGCCTTTTCAATATTTCATATTCTGCCTTTTCAATGTTTCCTAGGATATTTCCATTTTTCTGGGAGACGGCTGGGTGATAATTTCCTACAACAGGAGGGACAAAGAGAGAGAAAATGCTGCCCTTGCCTTTAAGCAAGGCACAACGACTCGGCAATATGCCTCCAATTCTCTACTTATCCCCTATGTTTTTTTCCCAAAAAAAAAAAGTGGTCTTTGGCCACCACATGATTCCCTGCCTCTATATCAGCACATCACTGAAAACAAAAACTGATTCTTGGAGCATTGAAGCAGCCAAGGCAGTTGTGTCATCCCAAGAGAATCAATGAAGTGGTTCCACCACAAAACCGCGTTCGACTAAAGCGCGCTCGACGAAACCGCGTAGCTGACGTCATCACAGCGCGACGAAAAAAGCACGCTGTAAACGCTAAAGCTAAAATTAACCCCTAAACCTAAACCTAACCTCCCTTAACCTAACCCTAAACCTAACCCTAAACCTAACCCTAAACCTAACCCTAAACCTAATCCTAAACCTAACCCTAAACCTAACCCTTAACCTAACCCTAAACCTAACCCTTAACCTAACCCTTAACCTAACCCTAAACCTAATCCTAAACCTAACCCTAAACCTAACCCTAAACCTAACCCTTAACCTAACCCTAAACCTAACCCTTAACCTAACCCTAAACCTAACCCTTAACCTAACCCTAAACCTAACCCTAAACCTAACCCTTACCCTAACGCTAAACCTAATCCTAACCCTTAACCTAACCCTAAACCTAACCCTAACCCTAACCCTAACCCTAACCCTTAACCTAACCCTAAACCTAAACCTAAACCTAAACCTAAACCTAAACCTAAACCTAACCCTAAACCTAACCCTAAACCTAACCCTAAACCTAACCCTAAACCTAACCCTAAACCTAACCCTAAACCTAACCCTAAACCTAACCCTAAACCTAACCCTTACCTTAACTTGAATCGGATTGCTTTCAAAGCGCTATTTAAAGCGCCCTTTTTTCTCCGCGGTCGCTGTTGTCGCTGATGACGTCAGCGACGCGGTTTAATCAGGCGCGCTTTAGTGGAGCGCGGTTTTGTCGTGCCACGCAATGAAGTCCCTTCCTCAATAGCAATAGCAGTAGACTTATATACCGCTTCATAGGGCTTTCAGCCCTCTCTAAGCGGTTTACAGAGAGTCAGCATATTGCCCCCAACAATCTGGGTCCTCATTTTACCCACCTCGGAAGGATGGAAGGCTGAGTCAACCCTGAGCCGGTGAGATTTGAACCGCTGAACTGCTGATCTAGCAGTAGCCCGCAGTGCTGCATTTAACCACTGCGCCACCTTGGCTCTTGCTACCTTCTCCCACCACGTTTGGGGGTGGAGATCAGGGTTTGTTGAAAAGAGCTACCTGTCACAAGAACAATGGTTTTTTTCAACCCAAGCTGAACAAAGTTTAGCCTCAATGGCCCATGTTATGCCGCGGAGAGAGAGCACAACTCCCTGGGACTGGGAAGTCAGCAAGATCTGAAGGCAGACTCCAGCCATTTCTTTTCAATCTGCTGATCGGCCACTATAAAGTGCCCTTGAGGCACAGATCCTCTCCCCCCCCCCCCCCGGTCTCCCTCCGCCCCATAACTCTCTCCCCGAGATGATTAGAGACAGATGGTCAGGCGATAAGATATTTAAAAATGGACTAGGTCACCCACAAAGCGCCACATCTCTGGCCAACAGCATTCCTTTAAAGTCAGAACTGGCTTTTCCAGATAGGGCAGATGTAGATAGCCGTGCAGGACACTTCTGCAAGATGCAGAGAGGAAAAGAATGGGCAGGATGGAGCTTGAGGAAAAAAGATGGCTGTGAGGATGAAAAGGGAGCCCTGTGGATTGTCTCCCCCTCTACACTCCCCCCACCCACCCCCGGTCACCAAAGTTTAAAGAAGGGCCTTCATCTTGGGCTAACGCAATCATCTTCTTGGGGGATGGAGTTGGCCCAAGGAGAGGAACCATCAGTTAGGGCTCCCCAGACCTATTTCACAGGGGTGGGAAGTTATCATCCAGCCCTCTCCTAGAAAAATGAAATATCCTAGGGAATATTGAAAAGCTAAAATATTTCTCTGGATGTGAAAAGGAAGAAACATGTTTTAAAAGACAGAATAGTTGCCTGTAGCTTCCTGCCCACCCCCACTTTGTCAATGGGCCATTAAGAAGGCCAAGGCAGTCCACTTTACATAACAAAGGCTTCTTCCCTTCAGCTCCAGGGGAGATGGCATTAAAGCATGATAATATTGGCCCCAACTGACCACATGGCATCTGAGAACTCAACCAAACCTGGATTCAAAACGCAGCCTAGAGAGCTGCCCTTGCATGGCCCTATGAGAGTCTGACAACCAATCAGAATACATTTCTTACACGGGAACAGGAAACGGAGAGGTGGGGCTGAACAGGTTATAAAAAGCCTAGCAAGCCCCTCCCTCAGCCCTTCTCTTCTTCTCCACCAACATTGAAGCATGTGATCACCTTTTCTGTTCAGGGCTCAAGCCGTGTGGTCCAGTCCGCCATTAAAACCATCTTTCCAAGCAGCCTCCATGTCTCCAGTGTCTTTTTCCCCCCACTTGGAGCCGAACCCAGAAGGACATTTCTTTCATCACAGAGAAATAGGAAAAATGTGCTGAAATGGAAGATCTTGGTCTGGCTTGCTGTACATGTGCTGGCTTTCTCTCTTTGAGCCAAAGGTGTGATGGAGCTCAGAGCACTGCACAGCTAGGAGCCTCTCAATAAAAATCCTATTTTTTCCTTTCCCAGACCCCCCCAAAAAAGGCTACTCATTTCCACAACGGTTCTCGTGGCAGACTTTGAAACCATTTCTCTATCTCTGTGTTTATCCTTCAAGTGTCCCCCCTAGTAAATGAGTCTACGATGGCCACGTTAATGTTCGCTACCAAGCAGGCCAACACCTGCGTTTCACATCACATTCCAGCATTCACAACTCTCTCAAACGGGTCACATGAGGGCAGATGTGGATCATCACAAGGGCTGCCCTGTTCTCAGATCAGCCTCGCGGCAGGCTTTCCAGAAGACCCTAAAGCAGATGGCCTCAGCCTCCCCCTCCTTCAAATGTTGGTTTGGTTTGGTTTATTCGATTTATATGCCGCCCCTTCTCCCAAGGACTCAGGGCGGCGTACAACATTTAAAAAACCACTTATTACAAAAGTTAAAAAGAAAATTAGATAAATTATCCAAAAACAAACCCAATTAAGATTAACAATAACATTTAAAAATTAGATTAAAATTAACAATAATCAATCATTTATTTTGTTTTGTTCAGGCCAGGCTGGCTTGCTGGAAAAGCCAACTTTTTAGGGCGCGTCGGAAGGACCGGAGGTCTGGGATTATAGGAAGCTCCGGGGGCAGCTCATTCCAGAGGGAAGGCGCTCCCACAGAGAAGGCTCTCCCCCTGGGGGTCGCTAGCCGACACTGTCTGGCCGACGGCACCCTGAGGAGGCCAACTCTGTGGGATCGCACTGGACGATGGGAGGCTACCGGTGGCAGTAGGTGGTCTCAGAGGTATCCTGGGCCTAAGCCATGGAGTGCTTTAAAGGTCATAATTAGTACCTTGAATCGCACCCGGAAGACAACCGGCAACCAGTGCAGGCCGCCTAAAAGGGGTGTAACATGGGAGCACCTACGTGCCCTCATGATAACCCGCGCAGCCGCATTCTGGACCAGCTGAAGCCTCCGAGTGCTCTTCAAGGGCAGCCCCATGTAGAGAGCGTATCCAAATGTGTTGGGTTATATGACCCTCCATCCCAAAACAGCAGTACCCTGGGTAGGGAGGATGCAATTCTGATCTGACATATAATAGGGAGGGTGCCAAGGTTGGATAAAATTGAAATAGAGGGCAAGCTGCAGGACTGGTAAGGGGAGGATAGATGGGAGGGGAAAATTCACAAGACCTAAGCCTGCTCTTAAAATTGAGTTAAGGGGTTTAATCTGCATTGAGATTAAGTTTGTTAAAACAGCAACAATGCCCTTCGAGACAATGTTAGCAGCCTTTATTAAAGCAGGTCTCAAAAGCAATTCCAGCCATTGCCTAGATTCCACAAACCCCATTCCAGAATCTTAGGGGAAAAAATCTCACAACACCCCTAGGAGGTAGGCTGAGATGGATACTCTTAGCATCGCCACATGCCAATTGCAAGTCTGCGGAGGCTGAGAAAACAGGTGGAGGCGAAATTCTGGAGAATTTGGGACAAATGCAATGAGGTCTTTGTGACCCGTCAGTCATATTTTTTAAGCACTGCATATACTGCTTTTTGCTCTTCCTTTCTGCTCAGAGGAATTTGTAAGTTTGACACGAATCCTTATAATTCAGTTCAGAGGTGGGTTCCTACCAGTTCGCACCTATTTGGTAGAACCGGTTCGTCAAATCTACCGAACCAGTTAGAAGAGGTTCCACCAGTGGACCCGGAAAGCAGGCCACACCTACAGAAGAGGTTCCAAAAATTTTTGAAACCCACCACTGACACGCACACGCACGCACACACACACACACACACACACACACACACGGTCTGACACAGAGAGAGAGAAAGAGAAAGGAAGGAAGAAATAAATAAAGAAAAAAAGAAAAAAGAAAGAAAAAGAGTGAGAGAGAGATGAAAGAAAAAAAGAAAAAAGGGACAGAGAGACAAAAGGAAAGAGAGAGAGAGAGAGAGAGAGAGAGAGAGAGAGAGAGAGAGAACACATGCCCGGCAAGCCACTCCCACCAGGTCACATGGCCAGCAAGCCACTCCCACAAAGGAGGCCACACCCACAGAGTAGGTTCGAAAAATTTTTGAAACCCACCACTGACACACAGACAGACAGACAGACAGACTCACACAGAGAGAGAAAGAGAAAGAAAGGAAGAAAGAAAAAAAGAAAAAAGAAAGAAAAAGTGAGAGATGAAAGAAAAAAATGAAAAAGGGACAAAGAGACAAAGGGAAGGAGAGAGAGAGAGAGAGAGAGAGAGAGAGAGAAAGAAAGAAAGAAAGAAAGAAAGAAAGAAAGAAAGAAAGAAAGAAAGAAAGAAAGAAAGAAAGAAAGAAAAAAAGAAAACACATGGCCCGCAAGCCACTCCCACCAGGTCACATGGCTGGCAAGCCACTCCCACAAAGGAGGCCACACCCACAGAGTAGGTTCGAAATTTTTTTGAAACCCACCACTGCCCTGGGCCAATTACTTTCTCACCCACCTCAAAGGATTGTTGTGGAAGGGAAAGAGGAGGAGGAGGAAGGAGCATGTTCCCTACCTTGAGTTACTTATAAAGCAATTTATAATTGAACTGCACGTAGTAATAAAGCATAGCAATCTAATAAGTAAATAATAAATTACTTTCCACTCAAGTACATCTTAAACTCTATCCACAGCATCAACCAGATGCAGAAAGTGGGGGGGGAGACATTCCAAATAGAACAGGGATGTTAGTGGGACCAAAAAGGATTTAGCTGATGCTGCTGGGAATTGTGATCACATTGTCTCTGGGAGGCAGTGGTGGGTTTCAATTTTTTTTAGAACCTCTTCTGTAGGTGTGGCCTGCTTTGTGGGAGTGGCTTGATGGCCATGTGACTGGGTAGGAGTGGCTTGCTGGCCATGTGACTGTGTGGGAGTGGCTTGCCAGCCATGTGACCAGGTGGGCATGGCCAACTTGTAAAATGTGGTGAAACTCATTTAACAATGCTCTTGCTTAGCAACCAAAATGTTGGCTCAGAAACTCTGGCATTTGAAGCACGCAAGTCTTAAAGCTGTCAAGTTGCAAGATTCTTGCACCCCTAATGCTTTAAAAAAAAAAACCCGCAGGAGTGTTCAAACTTGACAGCTTTAAGACTTGTGGACTTCAACTCCCAGAATTCCTCCTCTCGCTTTTCACCTTGATGATGTGCGGATGGGCGGGGGGGAGGGAGCTGGAACCGGTTCTAAACGGCACTGTAGATTTGTGGCACCTCTTCTATAGAAGAGGTTAGAACAGGCAGGAAACCCACCCCTGCTGGGAGGGTGCCAGCTAATTCTCTCCAAGCCTTGCAGACCTTGTCTGCAGAGTTCGGCAATCAGAATGTCCCTTTGCTCCTATACATTTCTGGGTGCAGTCCAGGAGGTTAGCACCACCATTTAAGGCCCAGGAGTTCTTTCGGAGCATCGTTATTCCTAAAATGTTAATTCAACCTCAGTTCCCAGCCAGCCAGCTCAGCTCACAGGCATGTGATGCCAGTAGCAGCATTTCTCACCCCCTCGGCATGGATTTCCCTCTGAAGACTTGGGGCCTTTGCAGTTTGCTCTTTTGGCTGACAGCCAGTCCTTGAGGGGAGTGACCTTAAGGACACACAGTACAGGTCCCATTCATGCAGTTAACATCTGATTAACTTCGGGGTTTTTGATTTAATCCCTAGTGTGATTTGGCCGCAGAAATATAGAGACCTTTGCTTCACGTTGTGGCTCCCCAAGCGGCATAGTAGCTATTGGGTCTGTGTCAGTGGTGGGTTTCAAAAATTGTTCGAACCTACTCTGTGGGTGTGGCCTCCTTTGTGGGAGTGGCTTGCCACCCATGTGACCGGATGGGAGTGGCTTGCTGCCCATGTGACCGGATATGAAGATGCCGACGACACTTGTCAGAACCACCTTAAATTCCCTCTCACACAGCACTGGCCTGCATAAGAATAGGATGTAAACTTGTTTTTTAAAAGGCATCTTTGGTTTGCGTTAAAACAACTTCAACACACGCAATGTTCTGATTGCACCACAAACGCAGTAGTCATCCTTACCTTTCACAGAGGCACTGAGTTTTATAAATAGGAGCATGATAGTGTAGAATAATCATACCGAAGGACCAGGGGTGGGTTTCAAAAAATTTTGGAACCTCTTCTGTAGGTGTGGCCTGCTTTCCGGGTCCACTGGTGGAGCCTCTTCCAACCGGTTCGGTAGATTTGATGAACCGGTTCTACCGAATAGGTGCAAACTGGTAGGAACCCACCTCTGGTCTGTGTGTCCTTGACTCCTGGCATAATTCTTCAGGACTTCACCAGTGGATCAGGCAAAGCAGCCTTTATTGAGATAGCCAAGCCAACAGGAATAGTGCAACCTTTCCAAACGTTTTCAAACCGAACTGCTGAAATGAAAGGGAGCAACCTAAGAACATATTTTAATTCTTGGGTTATTCACACTCACTGCAATGCAGCAGCCCCACAAGAAAACTTCACAGTAGACTGTGACCCTGAATCAGAGGTGGGTTCCTACCAGTTCCCACCTATTCGGTAGAACCGTTTCGTCAAATCTACCGAACCGGTTGGAAGAGGCTCCACCAGTGGACCCGGAAAGCAGGCCACACCTACAGAAGAGGTTCCAAACTTTTTTTGAAACCCACCACTGGATAGAGGGAATGAGAGACAGACACAGACACAGAGGGAGGGAGGAGAGAGATACACACACACACACACACACACACACACACACACACAGACACAGAGAGAGAATCACATAGACACAGAGGGAGGGACAGAGGGAGGAAGGGAGGGAGAGAGAGGCAAAGAGCCACACACACACACACACACACACACACATACACACAGACTCACAGAGAGAGAAAGAGAAAGAAAGGAAGAAAGAAAGAAAGAAAAAAAGAAAAAAAGAAAGAAAAAGAGTGAGAGAGAGATGAAAGAAAAAAGAAAAAAAGGGACAGAGAGACAAAAGGAAGGAAGGAAAGAGAGAGAGAGAGAGAGAGAGAGAGAGAGAGAGAACACATGGCCGGCAAGCCACTCCCACCAGGTCACATGGCCGGCAAGCCACTCCCACAAAGGAGGCCACACCCACAGAGTAGCTTCCAAAAATTCTTGAAACCCACCACTGCCCTGAATATATATCATACTCAAAATTAAGACAGAGAATCAGTTGAAGAAGATGAGCAAGATACATATATCTGTTGTTAACAGTATCATATCATCAGTATCATCAACAGTAGCCCTCAGTTATTCTTGTTAGGTATAACTACTGATTGTACAGTTATAGAGACTAACTTGATTTTGCATTTAATAACCGCAGCAAGACTGTTGGTGGCGCAATACTGGAAGAAGGAAGATCTGAAGAATCTCAAGAATGGACATTAGAAGTAACAAACCTAGCAGAGATGGCTAAAATATCAGCATATCTCAAGGACCATTCCAATGAGAGATACAAATTGGAGTGGAGAAGATGGATTGACTATACTCAAAATAAATATGGGACTAAGAAATTCCAGATAGTTTATGACTGAAGAAGCAAGGAATGATATAATCTGTTTAGAGTTAGCCTAGCAAAGAGGAGTTAAAGCTCAAATGAAAGATGATATTAATTTTTTTAAAGTTTATTTTAGAATATTTTTGTTAAAGATCTATACCCTGTATTGGTTCTGGGAAGTCAGGGGTGGGGGGAAGGTTGGGGGTGGGGTGGGGTTTGGGTGGGGAGGGTAGGGGGAGGGAGGTAAATATTTGTAAAAGTTTTTTTTTTTCAAAATCTTCAATAAAAAAAGTATTTTCAAACATATACTGGAATCAAAATGGAAAAAAAAAAAACCCACAACTGCTATTTTGGGTGGGAATATTTTCTGAAGGCTGGGAATTTGCATCAGGCAAGAGCTGAATTCTCCCATCTCCGCAGTTTGAGCCGAGGTGGTGCAGTGGTTAGAGTGCAGCACTGCAGGCTACTTCAGCTGACTGCTAGCTGCAGTCGGCGGTTCAAATCTCACCGGCTCAAGGTTGACTCAGCCTTCCATCCTTCCAAGGTGGGTAAAATGAGGACCCAGATTGTTGGGGGCAATATGCTGACTCTCTGTAAACCGCTTAGAGAGGGCTGACAGCCCTATGAAGCGGTATATAAGTCTAACTGCTATTGCTATTGCTATTCACTCCCCCTCTAGAGGGTGCAGAGAGATCAGGTGATGGCAAGGCTTGGCAGAAGAACAGGCTGCAGCCAAGTCACCCGTTCTATGCTTGTCATAAAAGGCTCATACTTTCTGTAGCTTTAACAAATGCATGCCATTTAGCCTTTATTTCCAACTATGTCGAAGCTAGAGCAGGATATTGCACAGTGGTATAAGGAGATTTTAAATCAGAGATGTCTGATCAGATCATCCCCTCCCTACTAGTGGGTTTCTGAAACTTTGAATTTTGTTAAAAAATTTCCTGAAGGAACAATTAATCAGCGGAACGACTTGCCTCCAGAAATCGTGGGTGTTCCAACACTGGAGTTTTTTAAAAAGAGTTTGGACAACCATAAGTTTAAAATAATATAGTTTCTGATTACTAACTAGAAATGTCAACATTTTTCCTTTTCCCTTTAGATTGTCTTAGACTTTAAATGGTCATTTTGGTAACACATATTAATAGATTGTTGTTTAGAGATTGTTGTGTTTTGCGTTTGTGGAGAGAAGAGGAGAGAAAATCCCAGCAGGTGTTTGAATCTTAACTAAATGAAAATTGTGGTACAGTGATAGTAAAATATATAAATTTTTAACATATACAACTTAAATTGAATGGAATAGATGTGATTGTGGACACAACACGCAAAATGTACTTGTGACCAATGGATACGCTTTCTACAAGATGTAATGAAAGATGATGCTTTAAAAAAAAATAATATAGTTTCCTGCTCGAGCAGGGGGTTGGACTAGAAGACCTCCAAGGTCCCTTCCAACTCTTGTTCTGTTATTCCCCCCAAAATGTTCATTCTCTAAGCTTTAAGGGCAGAGGATTATTAAATGCAGGGCAGGCAATCATCCTAAGAGCATTTCATTAGCTGAACTTCATTTGAATTGTGCTTATACTGATACGAATTCAATTTGATTTTTGCCCTGGCCTCGCCTCTGTTTTTGGGAGATTGAACTTTAAAAAAAAAAAACGACTCAAAGGCCAGCACAGTCCTCAATCCTGGAATATTTTTGGTTTTCTAATGCAGATTGATTCCTTGTGCCTATTATTTGCATTGCCCATAGGTGATCTTTTGCGTGACCCGTCAAAAGCGCGTTCCACAAAAGCGCGGTCGACGAAATCGCGTATGTGACGTCATCACAACGCGATGAAAAAGATCGAAAAATTGAAATAAAAATTAAATTACAGCAAGCCGATTCACATAAAGGTAAGGGTTAGGTTAAGGGTTAGGGTTAGGGTTAGGTTAAGGGTTAGGGTTAGGGTTAGAGCGTTAGCGTTACGTTTAGCGTTAGGTTAAGGATTAGCGTTAGATTTTTCGTTACGTTAAGGGTTAGGTTTAGGGTTAGGTTAAGGGTTAGGTTTGGGGGGGTTAGGGGAAGGTTTTAGCTTTATTTTTACATTTTTCGATCTTTTTCGATCTTTTTCGTCGCGCTGTGATGACGTCACATACGCGCTTTCGTCGACCGCGATTTTGTCGTCCGCGGTTTTGTGGTAGAACCGATCTTTTGAAGTAAATATGTAAAGCATCTGCCCTACTCTCAAACTGCAGCCCTTTCCCTGGGGGGGTTAACTGAGGCATCTCTCCTCTATTCCCCCCTGGTGGGGGCTAAAACCACTGTCTCCTACTTCCCCACCCTGTGTTGTGTGCAATGAACCAAGAGAGCCGGCTGACCTTGTCATTATAACAGGTCTTCAATTGATGGAATGTGAGACTTGCTACTAAGACGGATGTGCTCGGGTACAAGGGTAGCATTATTCCCCACTTTTAGCTTTTATTAAAGAGGATCCATATGCCGGGCCTTGAAAGCACAGCTATATTTTATTTGAAGAATTAGACCAAGGGATGCACCGAAGGGCTGGAAATCTGGACTGCTTCTAATTGCAATTACTAAAGAGCATTACTGAAGCAGAGCACTGTACTAGACATTGCTAAACTACTACTAAATGTAGTACATGAGAGACCGCCTACTGCCAATTACCTCCACGCGACCTATTAGATCTCATCAATTAGGCCTCCTCCGAGTTCCATCTGCCGGTCAATGCCGACTGGCAACTACGTGGAGGAGAGCCTTCTCGGTGGCAGCTCCGACCCTATGGAAGGATCTCCCCGTGGAGATTCGTACCCTCACCACCCTCCAGACCTTCCGCACAGCCCTCAGAATCTGGCTATCCCGTCAGGCCTGGGGCTAAGACTGTAACCCGCCCGAATGGTATGAATGTTGTGTTTTTAATTATGTATTGTCTTATATGTTAAAAGTTTGTCTCCCCCTTTGGGTTGTGAGCCGCCCTGAGTCCCCCCAGGGAAAAGGGCGGCATATAAATAAACTTCTACAATCTACAATCTACATCTCTGCAACCTTTGTGTAATCTCATCCAATACATGGGAAAAAGAGCTGCCATTTTCACAAGGCCAGCGTTCAGAAATTATAAGACTTGGTTTGGTTTTATTGGACTTATATACGGCCCTTCTCCAGTGGTGGGATTCAGCCAGTTCGCACCTATTCGGGAGAACCGGTTGTTAACTTTCTAAGCAGTTCGGAGAACCGGTTGTTGGAAGAAATCTTTTGTTTTTTTCCCACTTTACAAGGCTAATCCTGTAAGGAAGGCAGGAAGGAAACATTCTGGTGTTGTTTCTAGCCTAATCTTTATTGCCCTGCTTACAGAAACTGCCTCTCCGGTTAACCCTTATTACCATTGTAACAACTAAGGCGAAGTGCCCATCGACCTGAGTGACATTGACTTGGCCACGCCCACATGATCACATGACCACCGAGCCCCGCCTACCCAGCTGGTCATTAGGGCAGAGAACTGGTGGGTAAATTATTTGAATCCCACCACTGCCCTTCTCCCAGAGGACTCAGGGCAGCGTACAACATAAAAACACATATGAGAAAAGTTAAAAAAAGTTGAAATAGGAAATCCAACAACCTTCAATTGGCAATTTACATCAAATCTAGGATTAAATTAAAATTGACAATTTAAAATTAATCATTTATTTTATTCTATTCAGGCCAGCTTGCTGAAAAAGCCACCCTTTTAGGGTACGTCAGAAGGACTGGAGGCTGGGGGTTATGCGAAGCTCCGGGGGCGGCTCGTTCCAGAGGGAAGATGCTCCCACAGAGAAGGCTCTCCCCCTGGGGGTTGCCAGCCGACACTGCCTGGTGGATGGCACCCTGAGGAGGCCAACTCTGTGGGATCGTACTGGACAGTGGGAGGCTACTGGTGGCAGTAGGTGTCAGAACCTCTCCATTAGATAATTAGGAAAGAAAACCACGAGACTCCATGAGTTGAAATCAAGTGTACTTTTACTAATTATAAATGATTAAAGGCATAGCGAAGCGAAGTCTGATTATTTAGGCGCAAAAGCGATTGATATATAGAATAGCCCATTCCCCACCCCTTGGCATCACAGTTACAGTCCAATCATAATTCTCCCAAGTGTCAGGTGTGAGATAACTTCAAAAGGCATCACGAAGATGGAATGTCGGTGCCGTTAGTCCTGGCAGGAATCTCCTATGCATGCGTAGTCCGACAGGCAGCGGAACTCCAGAACCTTCCTCCAGCACAATGAGTAACCCCTCCCAAATACCATGCCCACCCTCCCCGTTTCATGGCAGCCGAAGCAACAGCAAAGCAGAGGCTGACAGTAGGCGAGTTAAATTTAAGACTTCTATAAATTATATGCCTATGGATCTATGAAGGGGGATAGTAAAAGCTAAATTAGTATCTGGCATTTCAGAGCTTATATTTGTACAAAATAATTGCAATGTCCTTTCAAAGCAGTAGGTAGTCATTTCAGCATTGCAAAGAAAATTAACTTCTGTCATAAGAAAGAACCGCATGGCCTCTCTTGATAGCCCAGAAGAATAGATTGAAGCCTCAGTATTAGATTTAATTCAAGAACTAAAAACATCATGGCCTTTGAAGATGATGGCATTAAGCGGTTAATCGTCTGGGCTTGAATGCTGGAAGCAAACAGGATGACCACTAACAGCAAAAAGGGAAGTCCAGAAACTCAAGGCCGGAAGCAGATAATCAAGCAAGATATTCAGAGTAGACATTACCTTATCCAGATTACGGTATTCCAGATAGGGACCAGGAACCTAGGAATTGAAAAAAAGCTGCAAGATGAGTGGATCAGCAGAGAATAAACGAAGAAGCCCAACGGTATTTGAATGCAAAGACAGTTGAGTCAGCTAGTTTTAATTTCCCCCCTTCGGTGACGTTGCTAAATGGAGCTAAATGTATTTATATCTATTTTAAGGGAACCGATTAAAATAAGTGGAAGTTCAATGCATCCCTTCTTTTCCTTCTCTACCTTTTTAGTGCAAGAAGAAAGAATTTCTCACTTCTCCAATCTTGGAGAAATAAGCAGATGAGAAGACTACATTTGCAATTCCCATTCAGTAGAGAGAGAAAGAGAAGAAATGAAAGGACAGATGGATTAAGAGTCCTCCAACCTTCCAGAGAAGGAGAGGAGGAAGGAAGTAGAGAAGGGACTGAAGAAGGAAGGGAAAGGAAAGGAGGGTGGAAGGGAGAGAAAGAGAAGGAGAGATAGTAGGAAGGGAAGAGGAAGAGTGGAGGAGAGGTAACCGAAGAAGAAAGAGGTAAGGAGAGGTGGGTGGAAGGGAGAGAAAGAGAAGGAGAGGAGGGAGGAAGGGAGAGAAAGAGAAGGAGAGAGGGCAGGAAGGGGAAGAGAGAGGGTAGAAGTAGGGGAGAGGTAAGGGAAGAAGGAAGGGGAAGGAGAAGAGGAAGGAAGTAGAGAAGGGAGGGAAGAAGGAAGGGAAAGGAGAGAAAGGTGGAAGGGAGAGAAAGAGAAGGAGAGATAGTAGGAGGGGAGGAGGAAGAGTGGAGGAGAGGTAAGGGAAGAAGAAAGAGGTAAGGAGAGGTGGGTGGAAGGAAGAGAAAGAGAAGGAGAGGAGGGTGGAAGGGGAAGAGAGAGGATCGGAGTAGGGGAGAGGTAAGGGAAGAAGGAAGGGGAAGGAGAGGAGGAAGGAAGGAAGTAGAGAAGGAAGGGAGAGAAAAAAGAAAGGGAAAATAAGGTGGTGTTACAACATGTGCTAGGGATGGTAAAAAAAGCAACCCAAACTGTACATTATAACCTTTTAAATGGAATAACGATAGTATAAGAATGGCAAAGAAAAAGAATAACCATGTGAATGTATACCTAGAATTGTATGTAAGAGAATAAGTGACAGTAAGAATATAAAGCACAATATAGGTAAACAATATTTTGTTATAAATAGCTAAGTATAAATAAATATAGAATTGTACATAAAAATGGATAACGAATAAGGGGACCATGAATGCAAGATAGAAATGTATAGAAGGGAAAACACTAACTGCAAAGAAACCGATACGGAACTGCTGAATGATATATGATGGAACTTCTTGTTCCTGTGTTGTCTTAAGTCATGTGTTTGTTTTTGTTGATGTGTTTATGTGTTTAAAATAAAAATCAAAAATCAAGAGTCCTCCAACCTTCCATACGGACCCAGTAGGAAGTAGCACCCGGCTGGCTTTGGCTGGATCCCAAAAGTAGAGGCAAATTTAGCTAACCTATGAATAAGGACCGAGTAGGAATGCTGGATGAAGAATTTGGAAAGTATCCCAGAAGAAAGCAGTGATAAACTATCATCTGAGCTGCTCCCAAGATTACGGGATTGTTTTTACACATTTGAGTTTTTCCTTGGAGAGTTTACCTTCACCTCATAAAATAACTTCCCTCAAACGCTTATTTACTTTCGTTCTTTGACATTTCTAGAGATTCATTTCTCAAACGATTAACGTGTAACAAGTTTTGAGTAGTACCATTTCTTCAAGTTCTTCTTTCAGATGCTGGGTTAAAAGGAAGCCCACGAGTATCAATTGGTTCCTGTAACTTATCTCAATAAAAGCTAACGAAGAAGAGGGCAAATAGACTTAGGGAATTAACCTCACAAAGAGCAGGCTTTTATTGGGCAGCCATAGCTGCCATCTTGATTTTTTAAAATCCTTGTAGACATTTCTGCCAGCATGACCACTTCAAAATAGAGAGCCACCCAGATAATGCTGAAATTTAGTGATACAATCTTCTGGTAGCATTTTCAAAGAAAGAGGGAAAAAAATGTTAAAAAGTGAGAGCTAAGCCTAAGATATTTAGTTTTACTTCAATAAGCGAATGTACTTTTTAACTCACTGTACATAACCCAGGAGAAATCTAAACCTCCTAAATCTAGTCTGTTCATCATATTTTTATTGCATATATTTCAATCCCCTTGACCACCAGAAAATAAATTTATTTTAGAAAGAAAATCTTTGATAGAATGATGTTGGCATTAAAGTTCACCGACAAATGCGCGCTCGAGAAAAGCGCGCCGACGAAACCGCGGCGAGAAAACCACGAGGTTGAAATTGCGCTGGCGAAAGTGCAGAAGCGCACCAACAGCGCACCAACAACAGCGCGCCGACAACAGCGCGCCTTCAACAAAGAACTAATAACAACCTAATAACCCTAACCCTAACCCTAACCCTAAATCTAAATCTAACCCTAACCCTAACCCTAACCCTAACCCTAACCCTAACCCTGAACCTAACCCTGAACCTAACCCTAAATCTAACCCTAACCCTG
The DNA here is from genome assembly GCF_051295495.1 of Thamnophis sirtalis. NCBI lineage: Eukaryota > Metazoa > Chordata > Lepidosauria > Squamata > Natricidae > Thamnophis > Thamnophis sirtalis. The sequence goes on from NW_028261382.1 coordinate 172,571,983, forward strand.
AACCTAACCCTAAATCTAACCCTAACCCTGAACCTAACCCTAACCCTAACCCTAACCCTAACCCTTACCTTAACTTAAATCGCGCTTCCCTTACCTTAACTTACATCACGCTTTTGTGGGCGCGGTTTTGTCAGCGCGTTGTTGTGGGCGCGTTAGGACGTCGCGGTTTCTCGCCACGGTTTCGGCGTCGCGCTTTTGTCATGCGCGCATTTGTCGGGTCATGGCCATTAACTATCTGGTCTCAATCTTCTCCATTATAGTGCAAAGTATTGCATTTCCGTTTAGGTAGGGGATACCTTCAAGTCAACATTGACTCCTGGTGATTGCCTGTTGCCTGGACTACTGTAGTACCTGCCGTTTTCTTGGCAAGGTTTTTCAGAAGTTGTTTGCCATTGCCTCCTCCCTAGGAAGAGAAGCAGTGACAGAATGTGATGGGCCCAAGGTCACCCAACTGGTTTTGAAACTAAGGCAAGTTTCTAGCCTTAATCACTATACCAAGCTGGCTTAATTCAATACAGTTGTTCAAATTATTATAAAGCGCTGGGGATCTCTGGCATGGACACCAGGCCCACCTTTATTCATTTAAAAATAAAATTGAGTACAGCAGTGAAAAACAGCATTACACTATATGGGTGGGAGATCAAATGGCAACGTGTTATAGCAGTATTCCTCAATATTTTCTCGATTATTCCTGATTAAACTGATGGCAACTGATGACTTTATGTTCTGGATTTTCAATATGCCACTGGATAGCCTATAACAATTCCTAGGAATTCAGTTCTTTAAATAGGACCTTTTCCCAAGTCTCCGGAGGCATGACTGCATTTTTATTGTATACACTTCGCATTATATCTCCCTGTTGTCTCCACTCTTTCTGTCACCAACTTTCTGGAACAACTCTCTGCAGGAAATAGGGATGGAAAGAGAAGTTTGTTCATCATTCCTTCTACTGATAGAGTTGCAGTGGATTGAGATTTCCTTAGATAGATTAAAAACATTAAATGCATTCCATAATCATTCTGTCAAAAAAAGCATGCAACAATTCTAGAAGGTAAGTTAATTTTATTAACTTTGCAAGTGGGACCTATAAAACACTGGGAAATTGTATGCTCCTATTCCATCTGTTGGATACATCCCCACATTTTCCTTCTCCCAGGATTTTTGATTTTTCCATTAGTCCTCAATTGGTCCTCTCTAACATGAGAGGGGGGGGCAGCCTTTTGTATATTGGCTTTGATTCCCAACCCTCTTTGTTCTGTTCTTGATTTTTAATAACTGTATTCGCAAATATTGAACATATCTTCCATCTTCCTGTGTGCAAATGCTAGTGTTTATATCACAAGAGAATCAAATTTCCTTATAAGGTAACAATAATTTGCCTTAGATTTAACTGGCTTGATGGTCCTTGGCCAAGATGATTGGGCATATTGAGAATCGTAATTCAGCAACAATCTGAAAAATCACAGATGTGAAACATAAATTGGGGATTTCTTTCTTCACTTTTCAATTTCTCCCTTGTGTTTCTCATCACCAGTGGTCATGGCCTTGGAGGGTTGTTAGTTTTTTGTTTACTGAAGAAATGAGATACAAATGTGATAATAAATTGTTACGATCAAGGACAAAAGATGCATTTATTAGCCTCGGTACATGCACACCTGCAGTTTGTAGTGTAAATTATCTGCACTTTGTTCATGTGGAGTGATCTTGGGAGGGACAGTGGCAAGAATAAATGCAATCAGAATGAGATAGAAGTAACTTTATACTTAGAGTACCACCAATATTCTGGTATCTTCTTTGGGCAAAATTACCAAACAGACCTCAGTGTCCTAAATATGAACAGAAGTTTTTTATTCCCCCTTCATTCCAAAATAAATTTTGAACGATCTCTACTATACCTCTATGTACTATGCCTTACAAACATCCCTACATGCCAGTGGTGGGTTTCAAAAATTGTTGGAACCTACTCTGTGGGTGTGGCCTCCTTTGTGGGAGTGGCTTGCCACCCGTGTGACCGGATGGGAGTGGCTTGCCGCCCACGTGACCGGATATGAAATTATGAATTAGTACTTAGGTCGGTCCAAGTAGCTATTCAGAAGTTAGTGGTTAGAAGCAATCGTAAAGCAAGATATGGAATTAAACCCAGAAATATTTTGTTGGCTATTTGAAAGGGAGTATAATATATATTTAATTTTACACATGTTAGCAGCTGCTGGAATTGTGTTTGCACAACAGTGGAAAAACAGAGACATGTAAATGAATAAATATTACAATGTGCAGGAATAAATAAATTGACAATTAAAATCAAGAGGGCTTTGAATACTTTTTCACGTGGGATTGGTTTTAGCAATTACGAACTAACGGAAACAGACATTAGAAATCCAAAAGTATGAAAGGAAACACCAATTATGTAAGGAAAGGTCCCTAAAATGTATAAGGAAATATTACTAAATCATTATTAATGCGTAGATAATTGTGGGACATTACACACCCACCAGTGGTGGGTTTCAAAAATTTTTGGAACCTCTTCTGCAGGTGTGGCCTGCTTTCCGGGTCCACTGGTGGAACCTCTTCTAACCGGTTCGGTAGATTTGACGAACCGGTTCTACCGAATAGGTGCGAACTGGTAGGAACCCACCTCTGATACATGCTAACTTAATGCTCCTTGAATTATCTTAGTCAAAAACCATTTTCTCTGCTATTGATTTTCATCATATTGTTTTTGAAAAGTCACATCTTAAAACCCTGCTACTATTTTTTTTTAAATGTACAAGCTCAGAGAATTCACATCTCAACTAGGAGATATAGTGCTCCTCAGCCAGTACAATGTTAAAATAATAGTTATTAGCCAAGAAACGTGCGCGCATTTTGTCGTGAACAGCCTCTGGGTTTAAAAATGTGAAAGTGACATACAGCCTGCCTGTAAATAAATGATTCCAGAAGACCTCCTGGCATATGGCAAACACAATTCAATGGTTTCACAAACAGAAATTTAAATGCTTGCCGCTGTTCTTAAGTAGTGGAAATACTGTATAAATTTTGCTGCTCTTTGTCCAAGTAATAATTTGTGTTCTCTTAGCCTTGGATAGCAGTTTCTCCACCCTGAAGTATAACAGGTGGTGCTTTTTCTTGGCACGGGGGACAGAGTGATACAAAGCTGTGGAACATTTTTTTTATTATATCTGTATCCTTGTCTCCTCCCTCCAAAGTCAGGGTCAAACCCACGGGCATGTTCTTACAACGGTCCCGTGTGGTAAGTAAAGCTAAGAGATAATGAGGCTTGTAGCTAGTTTTTATGGTGGTGTGTTGTTGTATTTGTTGTATTGTGACAGATTTGTGGTCTTGGCCCTATTATGCAACACATTTATATTTTAGGAGGATTGCAGCAGGTTAAAACAGGACAGATAAAACGTGATGATTCCAATTATGTTCTCCCTAGTATGTGTCCAGACTTATGGAAAAAATACTGCTTTTAATGGCTGCGTTGAAGGATTCTCATCATGCTTATAACGAAGCCATGTTTCTCATTGTTTCTCTATTAAAATTGATGAAAGAGCTTATTGGGAACAGATTACTGTGGAAGTCCTCTTCCAGGATAGTCTGTTTTCTTTTTTCATACTCTCAAACCAATCAGTCTTGTCCCCTATTCATGCTGCACATTTAAATTCATGCTGTTTTCTGCTTTACTTGATAAGCTCGGCAAAAAAACGGGTTGGGTGGCCGAGCCCCCATCTAGAAGCATCTATCTGTGGAGCAGGTTCACAGCGACTTCTGTGGTGGCGCAGTGGTTAGGGTGCAGTACTGCGGGCCACTTCAGCTGACTGCTATCTGCAGTTCAGCGGTTCAAATCTCACCAGCTCAGGGTTGACTCAGCCTTCCATCCTTCCGAGGTGGGTAAAATGAGGAACCTGATTGTTGTTGGGGGCAATATGCTGACTCTGTAAACCGCTTAGAGAGGGCTGAAATCCCTATGAAGCGGTATATAAGTCGAACTGCTATTGCTATTGCTGTTCTCCAACTGCTTAGAACATGCTTTTTAGGAGGTTTTGCTGATTCGTTTGTTAGTTGTTTTATTTATTTATTATTATTATTATTATTATTTATTGATTTTATTTATATGCCATCCTTTTCCCCCGAAGGGGACTCAGGGCGGCTCACAGCTCGACCAGGGAAGGGGGATACAAACAAGAATTTAAAACGACATAAAAAACAATGCATGATTAAAACACAACAGTCATACCAATTCGAGACGGGGGCAGCAGCTCTTTAGCCCCAGGCCTGTCGGAACAGCCAGGTTTTAAGGGCTTTGCGGAAGGCCTGGAGGGTGGTGAGGGTTCGAATCTCCACATGGAGCTCGTTCCAGAGGGTCGGAGCAGCCACAGAGAAGGCTCTCCTCCAGGTGGTCGCCAGTCGACACTGGCCGGCGGATGGAATTCGGAGGAGGCCTAATCTGTGGGATCTAATCGGTCTAGTGGAGGTAATTGGCAGCAGGCGGTCTCTCAAGTCTCTCTCATTTTTCCTGGAAAAATGGGTTGGAGCTTTGGAGGAAAAAGGATGGGCAATCAGGGAGGTGGAGAAGTAGATATCCCAGGCTGGAGATAAGATATTCCATACATCAACTACATATGGTCCATAGCTGATGTAACAGCACATATGCGGTTTAGAATAAAAGGGTTACTTTATTTGGAAATACGTAGTGGGTTTGGGGGGATTCTGGACAAAGGGCTGGCTTTAACTTTGGAATGTTCAGCTGAAAAAGTAAAAGAAGGCTGTCAGTGCGAATGATTCGGAGAAGCAGCTGCCCACTATCATGTTACCCTGAGTAAAACAGGAGTAGAGCAGAGCTGAGAAAAGGACTTGATGAGTGAAAGCCCAGACGAGGATGTCATGCTTGCCCAGAGCTCCTTAGCTAATTGTAACCGTCCAGCCCAAAATAAAATAAACTGAAGGAATGGAGATTTGGCAAGGGTTTTTTTTAAAAAACATTTCACAATTTGGTTTGTTTGTTTGTTTATAAGAATTTTAATCTTTGTGAAGTCACTTATGTTACAAATCAGAGGGGGTTTTTGTGACTGCCTAAGAGAAGCAGGAGTGCACATCTGATGCGTATTGGGGGGATTTAGTGGTTTCTCCCCTTCTTTATGAAACCAGAAGTGCGCATAGCACAGAGTAGATGGCTGATGAAATGCTGTGATGCTTTCCGCTTGGAATTGTTCATCTAAGTGGTGCCTGGCTTCAATCTCGGCGTTGAAGCCTTTCCACAAATTCATTGCTGTCAATCGTGATTCACACATTCAAGGAGTTGCACAAACGACTGTAGTGATAATCCAGCAAAACTGGGGAACCATGTTAATTTCTCGGGGCGAAACTATAAGCCTCCTAGAGCCTTAAAATACAGCCATTTCTCATACCATTAGATTTCCCATACCACTGCGTTTCTTGGGCCAAAACTGCATCATTTGGTGATGGTGAAACACCGACAATTAAAAAAAAAAACCTCAGTAGGTAGTTGGGGTAGGACCAGAGGTGGGTTCCTACCAGTTCGCACCAGTTCGTTAGAACCGGTTCGTCAAATCTACCCAACTGGTTAGAAGAGGTTCCACCAGTGAACCCGGAAAGCAGGCCACACCTACAGAAGAGGTTCCAAAATTTTTTGAAACCCACCACTGACACACACACACACACACACACTCACACAGAGAGAGAGAAAGAGAAAGGAAGGAAGGAAGGAAGGAAGGAAGGAAGGAAGGAAGAAAGAAAGAAAGAAAGAAAGAAAGAAAGAAAGAAAAAAAGAAAGAAAAAGGGAGAGAGAGATGAAAGAAAAAGAGGAAAAAGGGACAGAGAGACAAAAGGAAGGAAAGAGAGAGAAAGAGAAGAGAGAGAGAGAGAGAGAGAGAGAGAGAGAGAGAGAGAGAGAGAGAGAGAGAGAGAGAGAGAGAGAGAGAGAGAGAACGAGAACACATGGCTGGCAAGCCACTCCCACCAGGTCACATGGCCGGCAAGCCACTCCCACAAAGGAGGCCACAACCACAGAGTAGGTTCGAAAAGTTTTTGAAACCCACCACTGGGTAGGACGAAGGGAGAGAAAGTTACTCCACAGAGTTACCAGCAACACAGGAGACCGATGTGGTATATTAATCTGCGAAGCACATAACTCCCAGCCCCGCTCCTCAAAAAAAAGAGCGATCCACTCAAGAGGATAAATTAGCCAATAAAAGTTGAACTGGATGGCAAAGCTAAACCATCAGAGCATGGACTCCAAAGAGGACAATCACTTTTTGTATGAACCCAAGCCGCTCCCAATTCTTGACTTAGCTGGAGTCTCACCCTGTCTAATCTGCAAATTCCAGTTGGCTGTAGAAATAGTTTCATGCTTCTGCAAAGCCAGTCATGACTAACCACCAGATGCTGGGTAGCATTTCCTCCTTCCCCTCCCCACCCCACCCACCCCCCCCCTGCAAAAAAATCCCAGCACAAATTATTTCCAAGTGAGTGTAGGAACAATTCCATCTGAAAAGAACAGCTGCAGCTCTGCAGATGCAGAGAGGTGCACCGCACCCTGTGAATTCTCCCTTAAATTATTGCACATGATGCTTTGGAAAGAGCTGGGACATTTTGATGTGGTGGCTTTAGGGCAGAGGTGGGTTCCTACCAGTTTGCACCTATTCGGTAGAACCGGTTCGTCAAATCTACCGAACTGGTTAGAAGAGGTTCCACCAGTGGACCCGGAAAGCAGGCCACACCTACAGAAGAGGTTCCAGAATTTTTTGAAACCCACCACTGGTCCTTGGAGATGATTATTCTACACTATCATGCTCCTATTTATAAAACTCAGTGCCTCTGTGGAAGGTAAGGATGACTACTGCGTTTGTGGTGCCATCAGAACATTGCGTGTGTTGAAGTTGTTTTAACGCAAACCAAAGATGCTTTTTAAAAAAGAAGTTTACATCCTATTCTTATGCGTGCCAGTGCTGTGTGTGAGGGAATTTAAGGTGGTTCTGACAAGTGTCGTCGGCATCTTCATATCCGGTCACATGGGCGGCAAGCCACTCCCATCCGGTCACATGGGCGGCAAGCCACTCCCACAAAGGAGGCCACACCCACAGAGTAGGTTCGAACATATATTTTTCCAAAGATCAGGATGTACATCACTATTATTACAAGATGTACAATATTATTCAAATTTGACTTATCGTAAGGTTGGCTGGATTCATCCAGTTAAATTTGGATAGGTAGGTATTAAACTAGACACAGTACTAGGCGTGAGTGGCGAATAGTGGCAGTAGTGAAGAAGTTACTGTGGCTGAATAAATATATGAAGATATATAGATAACGCTAAGCAAAGGTGGTGTTAAAAATGGATTTAGGCACCAAAAGAGGCAGAACAGAACAGAACAGTCACAGCAAATTGAGATAGAAAGAGAAACAAGTGGATATTCATCTTCAGAGTAGAGAGGTTATAAAAAAAAAATGGGTCAGAATATTCTAAGTTTCAGCTCCACTGACATCGTGCAATTGGAAAGTTTGCAAACTCTGTGTGGCATCCGGAAGGGCATCCAGCCAGCAAATGCTCAGATCCATCCAGATGCCCCGACTTTACCCCAAATTAAGGGATTACTGAGTCATAAAAAAGGGGGGGAATATATGCAATTGGAAAGTAGATGTTAGAGAGAGCTCTTGTATCTGGACTGCCATTAGATGGCAGCAAAGAGCTAACGTTTTCTGACACCTAGTGGTCATTTGGACTTTTGTAATCTCAATACAGCAAAGCTTTTTCACATCCGGTTAACCTTTGCACCTGCTAATGCAGCTTTAAGAGGAAAGCAGTTTTCTCCAAAGCCTTGAGCAGACTAATAGTAAAATAACGTACAGAGATGCAGCAAAAGCAAAGTGCAGCTTTTATTATCCGCTGCCTATAAGCAAGGGATAACCACATATAAATAGAATGTGTTTTCAAGAGCCTTTAAAATAACAAATGTTAACCTTGGGGGAAAAAGTCTCTGGTATTGACACTGAATTGGAAGCTAGCTGATTCTGCAGCCTTTACAAAAGAGGCCTTATGTATGAAATAACTCTTAATGGCTCGCTATCCCCATTAGGATTCTAGATTGTCTAAATGAGGATAGACTTTGGTTAGAGTATTGATTCAGCTAACAGCGAGGCATTTAAAGGTCCCGGAGTTCCTAGGCTTTATATAAGAGCAAAGGTTATGCCAAAGGGATGTGTGAGGTTAGAAGTCAACAACTGTGACGATGACATTCTTGTCCTGGATAGTTCTGAATGCTTGCTTAATCTGCTTCATCAATCTCCCAGAACAAAATGGAGATTCTGCAGACAAGACTCTTGTATTTAAAGCAAACCCCAACAGTGCAGACAAAATTTGGGGGAGCGATGTACATTCTATCAATTCAGAGCAGCGATTTTAAATCCTTCAAAACTCACAAAACACCCACTGCTTTCCATTTTAGTTCCAATTCATGAGATAAGCCGTGGTATTTACGAAGACAATGATCAAAACTCAAAAACGATGTAAATATACACCCCCCATGGAATCTCTTTCACAAATACTTCGAGCTACAGGATGCAAACTTGATCAGAACATCCCAAGGGCAGATTCATTTCAAATGTTGGTTCCGCTTCCCTTTAAAAAAGAAAAAAAAAAGGCTGATCAATCCTGAGTAAGAATAACAGAAGTTCTGATCTAGCTGCGAGATTCTAGTGAAAGAGAAAAGAAAGCAGGTGACTTAAGACACGATGCAATCTCTCTCTCTCTCTCTCTTTTTTTGCACGGAAGAGGAGCAAGTTGCAACAGGAAGGCCTGCCCCTTTTTTGGGGGGGAGTTGATGTGCTTTTGAACAATTTGGGCAACCTGCCATCAGCATCACTGCTGGGAAACGTACAAGAAAAATGCAATTAATAAAATCAACCCAGCTCCCATGCCTATTCAGCACAGTGTTCTGACAAGTACTGGAATGAGAGGGAACTAACATTCACGCCATTAACCCTGTGAATGCGAGCTTCCCTTCTAGATGACGGTGACAGATCTTAACTTCCACATGCACACCTCGAGGAAACCTGTGCGTTGACAACCCTCAGGGGCTGCCAACATTATTTACAGCATTTGAGGTTCTTCTCTTCTTTCCAAGTGATCTGGAATTTAGGGAAGCTTTTTTGGGAAGTCAATTCTAGGAAAACACCCAGTTCCAATTATTACATTAAAGAAGAGTAGTTGTGCTTCCCTGCAGAATGGCCCCAACATCATCATCATCATCATCATCATCATCATCATCATCATCATCATCATCATCATCATCATCATTATTATTAAACAATGAAATAATGAAACAATGGAGAACTGAGTTGGCAGTAGGGAATGAGATCTACGGAATGGTTAATATCAAGCGAGGAATTTTCCAGGGTGATTCACTTTCACCTCTTCTCTTCATCATCGCAATGATCCCACTATCAGTAATCTTAAAAAAAATGAAATTAGGCTACCAAACAGCCAAAGAAGCTGAAAAAAATTCTCATTTACTATATATGGATGATTTGAAACTCTATGGAAAGTCAGAAATAGAAATCCAATCATTGACAAATACAGTCCGAGTATTCAGCACCGATATTTCAATGCAGTTTGGCATGGAAAAATGCGCCACTGTATCCATAAAAAGGGGCAAAATCACTGCATGTGAGGGAATTGAAATGCCCAATGGCCAACTAATTAAATGCAAAGAAAATGAAGCCTACAAATACTTAGGCATTCTGCAGTTGGATAACATCAAGCATGGAGAAGTAAAAACTATTGTCAGGCGAGAGTACACCAACAGAGTTAGGAAAATTTTGAAATCTAAATTGAATGGTGGAAATGCAATCAAGGCCATAAATACCTGGGCAATACCAGTTATAAGATACACAGCTGGTATAGTTAACTGGACACAAGCTGATTTGGACCTTTTGGACCGAAAAACCAGGAAACTAATGACAATGCACTACAGTTTACATCCACGTGGTGATACTGATAGACCGTACCTGCCCCGAAAATCAGGTGGCAGAGGATTATTACAAGTGAAGCAAACAGTTGAAGAAGAAAAACATGCACTGGCTGATTATTTAAAAGAAAGTCAAGAACATCTATTAATCGAAGTAAAGAACAAAAATCTACTGAAGGCCCAACAGACGAAACAAGAATACAGAAAAGATGTGATAAAATCAAGAATGGAGAGTTGGCAGAACAAAGAACTGCATGGCCAATTTCTGGAAAAAATAAAAGATAAAGTGGACAGTGAACAAACTTGGTTATGGTTAACAACAGGTACATTAAAGAAAGAAACAGAGTCACTAATCCTGGCTGCGCAAGAACAAGCTATCCGCACAAATGCCATTAAGGCCAAAATCGAAAAATCCTCTGAGGATGCCAAATGCAGACTTTGCAAAGAAGCTGATGAAACTGTTGATCACATACGCAGCTGCTATAAAAAAATTGCGCAGACTGACTATAAATTGCGGCACAATTCAGTAGCACAAATGATCCATTAGAATTTGTGCAAAAATTATAATATTAAAACAGCAACAAACTGGTGGGAACATCAGCCTGAAAAAGTCACCGAAAATCAGATGGTCAAGATCTTGTGGGATTTCCGTATACAAACGGACAAAATACTGGCGCATAATACACCAGACATCACACTGGTTGAGAAAAACAAGGTCACAATCATAGACATTGCAATACCAGGTGATAGGAGGGTCGGCGAGAAGGAACATGAAAAAAATCGCAAAATACCAGGACTTAAAAATCGAAATTCAATGACTATGGCACAAAGCAGCAGTGGTAATTCCAGTGGTAATTGGCACACTGGGTGCTATTCCAAAAGCACTGGAATTACATTTAAAACAGTTAAAAATTGACAAAATCACCATCAGTCAAATGCAAAAAGCCGCACTGCTTGGATCTGCACGCATATTACGAAAATACATTATGACGTCCTAGGCCCCTGGGTGGGGCCTGACTAGTAACCAATGCCAAATCCGGCGAAACAACTGGCCGCTGTGATACAATTGTATAATAATAATAATGCAGAAACCTGGTGGGAATACATGAAAAGATTTCTTGGGATCCAGCTTCCCCAATCTGGGAATCAGATATTTTTATACTGCAGCTCTCACTATTCCTGGCAACTTGGCAAGTGCCAAACTACCCCAAAAATAAGACTTATTTTCTTTTGACCCCGAAATAAGCGCTTGGCCTTATTAAAACTTGAGAGACCGCCTTCTGCCGATTACCTCCCTCCGACCGATAAGATCGCACAGACTGGGCCTCCTCCAAATCCCATCCGCCAGTCAATGTCGACTGGCGACTACACGGAGGAGAGCCTTTTCTGTTGCAGCTCCGACCCTGTGGAACGATCTCCCCGTCGAGATACGCACCCTCACCACCGTCCAGGCCTTCCGCACAGCCCTCAAGACCTGGCTCTCCCAACAGGCCTGGGGATAAGTCTTTAATTTGCCCCACCCGAGTGTTGAATGTTGAATGCAAGTTGTGTTTTTATCACTTTATTTTGTTCACATATTGTTCACATATTGTTTATTTTGAATTGCACCCCCTCCCTAATGATTGTAAGCCGCCCTGAGTCCCCTCAGGGAAAAGGGTGGCCTATAAATCTTAATAAAATACTAAAATACTAAAAATACTAAATTATTTTCAGGGAGGTTTTATTATTTTTGAGGTGCAGGATACCCCCTTAATCTTAGCCCGCGGCCCATGGATCAATTGATCCAGAGAGGGGCGGAAGTTCCATCTCTGTTTCTGGCACATTCTTGCCAGCCCTAGCGTTGCTGGGCCTCCCACTCTGTTTGCGGCTGCCACTAAGAGAAGGGGTGCGGTAGCTAGGATTTGTGGGAGCGGTCTCCACAAGGCCATTCAGCGTGGATGGCAGGTACATATGGGGCGCGTGTGGCGCATGTTCCCTTCCTTCCACCCAGGAAATGGCAGGGACCGGCTGCGCATGTGGTTAAACATTTTAGGGGAGGGCTTATTTTCAGGGGAGGGCTTATTTTTAGTGCATGCGTTCAAAAGCCCGATTGGGCTTATTATCCAGGGAGGTCTTATTTTGTGGGGAAACAGGGTACTGAGAATTTTGGGAGCTTCAGTCAGATCTAGAAAGGCTGTCCTACACTTATCACACACTTTGACTTATTGAGAGAGCGCTAACTAGTTTAATGATGGTTCAAGAGCCATGACGTTCATGGAGCAGGCCAATGGGTCTTCCAACGTTGGTAGCCCAAAATCAAGAGCTGAAAACCCAAAGTCACCTCTCTCCAGGCCTTCCGGAAAGCCGTCAAAACCTGGCTGTGCTGGCAGGCCTGGGGTTGATGAGTTCCCCTCCCCTCTCGACTTGTATGGTTGTATGATTCTTGTTCATTTTAATTACGTGTATTGTGTTTTATGTTCCCTTTTCCCCCTTTGAGTTGTTCGCCGCCCTGAGTCCCTCCCGGAGAAGGGCGGCATACAAATAAACTAAATCTTAAGTCAAACAGTTTTTTCTGTTGGTCTTTTTATACTCACCGTGACTGATTACTTCAAACTCAGTCTTGGGATCAACTTTTCCAAATTAAGAAAAAGAAAAGGAGAAGCCGTTGGGAGTATTTTGTCAATTTTTTTATTTAGGGTTCTTTTTTGGGGGAGGGGGGTGTTCCGTAGCTATCGTCCCCTACTACTGCAGGCAGAATTTATGCTTTTAATTTGCTTCTGCCCAGTCTCCCTGACAAATCTATTCCAAACTATTGGGGTAAATGAAAAATAGCAAGCTCTGGATTTGATTTCTCAGAGGTCCCAAGTACCTTACGGCTGCCAAGCGAATTTACAAAGACTCTTGTGCAAATTAAGGCAGTGCAATGCAAAGAGGAGTATAGGGATTTTTTTAAAAAAAATTAAAATCCTAATGCCCAGCAGGAAAGTAATAATTATTTTCATTAAGTAGAGTGCAGCTATGTCTTCCTCCCGATGGATCCAATCAGAACGCCTTTCTTTTTCAGTGCTCCTTATTAGGATAAGGAGCCACATATCTGCAGTTTACACAGAGGAAAAGTCCGTTTTATTTTCCAATGCAAAATGAAGGTACACGAGACCCAATCGGATTTATAATCAGGGTGAAGGGGGTGAGCATCCCAATCCAGGTATTCCCCATGCTTTTATTAGGATAAAGACCACCCAAGTAGTTGCAATCAGAAATATTGTGTTGGAAATAGGACATCTCCTTTGATCATAGGTAAGGTATCTGTTCTGACCCCCCCTTCTCCGTCCAGGAACGAAAGCCAAAAGCAAACGTAAATAAGAATACTTTTAATCAGTCCAGACTCTCGTTGGCTGCAAGTCCAAAATAAACGAAGAGATAAGCCCTCTGGCCGCAATTCCTACAAACCTAGGCAATGCAAACAAGGTCTCACAGCGAACCACTTCTCCAAGTTGGTTTCTCTGAATCATGAACGTGAATGAGAACGTTGACTTCTGCAAGAAGGGCGTGGCAGAAACGGTCTCTTTTATAATCAGGAGAGGATCTTAATCAGCATCAGCTAAGCGCAATCATCTCCTATAATTACGCAGTTGTTCCTTCCGCCGAGTAGCCCTTCGACGGCGTGCATCCCGAAACAACTCACAAGTGTTTTCCTGAACACTCCCTCTGATCCAAGGCTCCGCCGCCACCTGGTGGCCAACCAGTCTCCCCTCGCCCTGCTCAGAGTCGGCACCCTGTCCAGGGTCCTCCACCTCCTCCAGGGCCGACTCATAAGACCCCTCGCTGTTGGAGTTTGGCGGCAGCTCCAACGGCTCCTGCCGGGCCACAACAGGTATCCTATCAAAGATGTCTGGAGTTATGATAATACAGATAGTCCTTGACTCTCAACCATTCATTTAGCTCAAAGTTATAACAGCACTCAAAAAAGTGACTTATGACCGTTTCCCACACTTATGACTGTTGCAGCATCCCCGTGGGTCGTGATCAAAATTTGGCCGCTTGGCAACTGGCTAATATTTATGAGGGTTGCCGTGTCCTGGGGTCATGTGAACACCTTTTGCGACCTTCTGACAAGCAAAGACAATGGGAAAGCCAGATTCACTTAACAACTGTGCTGTGGCAAGAAAGGACATAAAATGGGGCAAAACTCAACTTAACAACTGACTTGCTTCGTAACGGAAATGTCTTGGCTCAATTGTGGTTGTAAGTCGAGGACTGCCTGTAGTTGTGAGACAGTGGTGGGTTTCAAAAATTGTTCGAACCTACTCTGTGGGTGTGGCCTCCTTTGTGGGAGTGGCTTGCCACCCATGTGACCGGATGGGAGTGGCTTGCCGCCCATGTGACTGGATATGAAGATGCTGACCACACTTGTCAGAACCACCTTAAATTCCCTCACACACAGCACTGGCATGCATAAGAATATGATGTAAACTTGTTTTTTACAAGGCATCTTTGGTTTGCGTTAAAACAACTTCAACACACGCAATGTTCTGATTGCACCACAAACGCAGTAGTCATCCTTACCTTTCACAGAGGCCCTGAGTTTTATAAATAGAAGCATGATAGTGTAGAATAATCATATCCAAGGACCAGTGGTGGGTTTCAAAAAAGTTTGGAACCTCTTCTGTAGGTGTGGCCTGCTTTCCGGGTCCACTGGTGGAACCTCTTCTAACCGGTTCGGTAGATTTGACGAACCGGTTCTACTGAATAGGTGCAAACTGGTAGGAAACCACCTCTGTTGTGAGACCAAATGTAGCTATGAAGTAATTTTAATGATTTCCCTCTCTCAAAATTCCTCCTTAATCCTGGATTTAAAAAAAGCTGCACCCAATTTTAGGGCTTTTTTTTTTTGTCCATGGTTGTTAAGCAAATCACAGCACTTAAGTGAACCATGTGCTCGGCTTCTTCCTGCACTTGCTTTGATTGTTAGAAGGTGTCTGGGAAGGTTGTAAGTAGCAATAGCAATAGCAGTTAGACTTATATACCGCTTCATAGGGCTTTCAGCCCTCTCTAAGCGGTTTACAGAGTCAGCATATCGCCCCCACAATCTGGGTCCTCATTTCACCCACCTCGGAAGGATGGAAGGCTGAGTCAACCCTGAGCCGGTGAGATTTGAACCGCTGAACTAGCAGTCAGCTGAAGTGGCCTGCAGTACTGCACTCTACCCACTGTGCCACCTCGGCTCTTTCTCGGCGATCACATGACCCCGGGGTACCGTAACCATCATAAATACATGCCAGTTGCCAAGCTCCCAAATCCAGATCATATGACTATGGGGATGTTGGGAGAGACGTGAAGGGTGAGGACTGTTTTTTTCAGTGCTGTTGTAACTTCTAGCGGTTGCTAAACCAACAGTTGTAAGTTGAGGACTACCTGAATCATACATTTAAAGCCATTTAATTTAGGTTTCACAAATACCGTACCCTTAGAGCAGTGGTGGGATTCAACATTTTTTTACTACTGGTTCTGTGGGCGTGGCTTGGTGGGCGTGGCAGGGGAAGGATACTGCAAGATCCCCATTTCCTCCAATTAGCTGGGACTCGGGAGGCAGAGAATAGATGGGGGTATGGCCAGCCAGAGGTGGTATTTACCAGTTCTCCGAACTACTCAAAATTTCCGCTACCGGTTCTCCGGAACTGGTCAGAACCTGCTGAATACCACCTCTTCCTTAGAGCTATAAAATTCAGGTTCCACGGATGTTATCTATGAGTACTGGATGGATCATGCGCCAATCCATACTTTGACAAAAAAAGCAGGAATAGGATAACCTTTAGAGCAGGGGTGTCAAAACCAAGGCCTGCGGGGGTGCTTAAATCTGGCCACGATGTGGCCCTCAATGAAATCGAGTTTGACACTCCAGTTTTGGAGAGTGGCACATTCAATACCAGAACACAGGCTCTTCAAGTTTCCCAGTTAAAGTTCTCAGGCAGCACAACGCAACCAAGATTTTTGCCAGGACATTAAAAAGATCTGATTCCAAGATACTAGAATCCTACTAGTGGAGTAGATAATACTGAGTTTGATTAATCAGTGGCTCCTTTCAATATTAGTTTAAGGCGGGGACACTCAGGAAACCGTTGTTACTTTATCCTTCGATTTTCTCCTATTTGGGAAACCTGTCGGGCTAGTAATGACTCAGTTATGTGTTCATTGTTCAGTAATTTTGAAAGACATTCCCACCAGTCCTGAACTCCTAATGCCAGCTCATGTGCTGTTCACCCTGCCTCACTCCCTCTTATTCCTTACAACACTGAGCCTGGAGCACAGCTAGGGAGACAGTGAACTTGGGGAAGAAGGAGAGTCACTGAACTGGCCCATCATGGTTATGGACCATCAATTCAGGATGTCTAGAATGCCTCGAGGATGACTACGCCCTCTCTTTTTTGCTCATCGGTGGAAATACATCAGTTTCAGCAGAATCAGGGCAGCAGGAGAGAGGAAAGATGACATTTAACACTTCCTGCCCCCCCCAAACTACTCAGCTGTTCACAAAATATATGACAGGCCTGCAATTATATTCCTTTTAGAATTTTGGCCTGCCACACTTTCTCTTATTTCATTATGCTGTTTCATTAGTATAGTTGATGGGAGGGGGGAATAGACAGGAGTAGGATTGTGGAATGTATTGTTATCATTCTTTACTAGAAGCCAAGGTCATCTTTTACACCTGACCGGAAGCAGCTGGGTGGAGACGCCAGCGTGGAAGAAGACGATTGGACCATGTGATGGATTGTGGGTGTGGGGACAAGATCATGAACTTTTAACTGGGTGGATTTCTGATGTAATTTCCAGAATTGGGATTCCACAGAAATGTGCTAAGATGTCTGCTTTATTAAATTGGAACTTTAAGGATCGTTTTGCCTTGGACTCTGATTTAATTCTACATGATAATTGTACCCATTTTACACCAAATTCGACCTGCAATCCATGGCCATGAAAAAAATGGCCTGCCTCCACATTAGCCACATGCAATTTAATGAATGTGCCTGATTAAATCTTTGATTTCAATTAATCTGTGCTTAATTTAGCAACATTGGTTGATTCAGCTGGACAATGATGGTCAAGTCTTTTTTTTTATTGAAAATTTTAGGGAAAAAAAACTTTTACAAATGTTTACCTCCCCCCCCCAACCTCCCCCCCCCCCGACTTCCCAGAACCAATACAGGGTATAAATCTTTAACAAAGATGTTCTAAAATAAACTTTAAAAAAAATTGGTATCATCTTTCATTTGAACTTTAACTCCTCTTTGCAAGGCTAACTCTAAACAGATTATATCGTTTCCTTGTTTCTTCAGTCATAAACTATCTGGAATTTCTTAGTCCCATATTTATTTTGAACATAGTCAATCCATCTTCTCCACTCCAGTTTATATCTCTCATTTGAGTGGTCCTTGAGATATGCTGATTTTTTAGCCATCTCTGCTAGGTTTGTTACTTCTAACGTCCATTCTTGAATAGTAGGCAAAATGATGGTCAAGTCTTATCCCCCTATGAGTTTAGTTTAGTTTGTTGGTTGGTTTTGTATGCCGCCCACTCCCAAAAGACTCCGGGCGGCTTACAATAAAAAGGGAAGGGGGGATAAATAAGACAATACAACAATTTAAAATACAACAACATTCATAATTAAAGTGGGGCTGGATACTTCAACAGCCCCAGGCCTGCCGGAACAGCCAGGACTTAGTAGCTTTACGGAAGGCCGGGAGGATAGTGAGGGTCCGGATCTCGACGGGGAGGTCGTTCCAGAGGGCCGGAGCTGCAACAGAGAAGGCCCTCCCCCGGGGGTCGCCAGCCGACATTGGCCAACAGATGGAATCCGGAGAAGGCCTAGTCTGTGCGATCAAATCGGTCTTTGGGAGGTAATTGGCAGGAGGCGGTCTCTCAGGTACCCAGGTCCGATGCCATGTAGGGCTTTAAAAGTAACGACTAGCACCTTGAAGCGTGTCCGGAGACCAATGGGCAGCCAGTGCAGCTCGCGGAGGATAGGTGTAGCGTGGGTGTACCTGGGTGCACCCACCATCGCTCGCGCAGAGTTGATACCTTTCCTTAAATAAGTGTAAGCTGAGCTAAGGAAACCCATTCATTTATTCATCTTCCAGGAAAAGGCACTTCCCTTTATGTCACACCCTTGAAGTAATGCTCGACACACCAAAGTAATTGAGAACTTTGCCCGGTGGCACTGCTTTTATGGGCAGGTTGATGCTTGCGATGGGCTGGCAAACCTGGCACAGAAAGCAACATTGGAGAGTCAGCGTGTAGGAATTTCTCCTGCTGTGATTCACAACCATCTAACACCTAGAACACCAGTGGTTCAGATATTAAGCTGTACCGGCTGCAGCTCAGGTTATCTGAGATATATAGATAATGTTGTTAAAGAAGCTATAAATGAGATCCCAGCCACTTTCAGCAGAGAGGCAAAGCTGAAGGATGTGCAACCCATATCCCATTGCTACATGGCAATTTTTAATCCAAGAGAACATATTTTAATATGGACAGTACTATTACATTTCAAAACAGTTTAATTACAGCAAATGTAATTTTTATCTTGGCCCTCCTCATATCTTTATCCTGACCTAACCACTTTAACCACTTTAAGGAAAGCTTCTAGCACAAATAATCTATGTTCATGGTAGTCTTGAGCCAAGGATTAGTTGCATGTCTCTAGCAATAGCAATAGCAGTTAGACTTATATACCGCTTCATAGGGCTTTCGGCCCTCTCTAAGCGGTTTACAGAGTCAGCATATCACCCCCAACAACAATCCGGGTCCTCATTGTACCCACCTTGGAAGGATGGAAGGCTGAGTCAACCCTGAGCCGGTGAGATTTGAACAGCCAAGCTGCAGAACTGCAGTCAGCTGAAGTAGCCTGCAGTGCTGCATTTAACCACTGCGCCACTTCGGCTCTGATGTTGTCAGGCCTGTAGCGGTTCCTTTAAGAATCTTTGGCCTGCCACACTCCCATTAACGGGGGGGGGGATAGCAAGGGGTAGAATGTGTTGTTTTCAAAATAAAAAAATTCCTTTCTAGAAGCTCAAGGTCATCTTTTGTCTCCGCACCTTTGCACCTGACCGGAAGCAGCTGGGTGTGGATGCCAGCGTGGAAGAAGAAGATTGGACCATGTGATTGGATTGTGGGTGTGGGGACAAGATCATGAGCTTTTAACTGGGTGGGATTCAGATGTCATTTCCAGAATTGGGATTCCATAGCAATGTGCTAAGATGTCTGCTTTATTAAATTGGAACTTTAAGGGAAGTTTTGCCTTGGACTCTGATTTAATTCTACATGATACTTGGAACGCTGACAGATGTATGGCTGTGCAGGCTTTTAGCATAACGTCTTACCTAGATAACCCTCCCAGAATTATCACAACCCAAGGATTAGCAACTACGCCTCTTTACAACCTGTAGACTTCAGCTCCCAGAATTCCTTAGCTTGCTGGCTCAGGAATTCTGGGAGTTGAAGTCCACAGGTCGTACACGGGCATAACTGCCAATCCCTGCTCACATCCCAATCAATACTAAATAGATACATCTATTGTAGTGAGAGGAGGGAGCTGAGAGTTACGACAGCGAAATTGATTGTACCATTTTAGGCACTACCTGGGGATATCCGTTCTTTCAATACAACCATAATTCTTTTTATTTGACTCTTCCCCCTTTCTCTTATGTTAACAGGTGTCTTCTTGCTCAAGATAGCTGAACACAAATAAGCCTTCTTTCCTTTTAACACTCAAATACAAAAGGTACATTTACCAAAAGCCAAGAAAAATAAGGAAACTACAAATACTTGCCCGATGAAACGGTGCCCTCGGAAGAAACTTTTGAGATTAAATTTACCATTGTCATTCTTAACCATTGCTAAAACTTTTGTCTTTTATTATTCCTGTCCTCCTGAAAAAACCTTAGTGGAGTGGGGTATAAGAATGGATACTACCACCCATGAAATCGCTTGTGCATAAGCCACTTGTGTGTAATTGCGCCATGGTGGCACGTGGTTAGAATGCAGTATTGCAGGCTGACTCTGCCCGTAACAGGAGCTCGATCCTGATCCATTCCAGATTGGTTCCACCACAAAATCGCGGTAGACAAAACCGCGGTCGACGAAATCGCATATGTGACGTCATCACAGTATGACGGAAAAGTTCGAAAAATGTAAAAATAAAGCGAAAATCTTACCCTAACCCCCCCAAACCTAACCCTAACCCTTAACCTAACCCTAAACCTAACGAAAAACCTAACGCTAACCCTTAACCTAACGCTAAACGTAACGCTAATGCTCTAAACCTAACCCTAACCCTTAACCTAACCCTAACCCTTACCTTTATTTGAATCGACTAGCTGTAATTTTATTTTTATTAATTTTTATTTCAATTTTTCGATCTTTTGCATCGCGCTGTGATGACGTCACAGATGCGCTTTCGTCGACCGCGCTTTTGTGGAACGCGGTTTTGACGGGTCACGTTCCAGATTGACTCAGCCTTCCAAGGACACATTATGCTGACTCTGTAAACCGCTGAGAGAATGCTATAAAGTTTGATGAGTGGCATATAAGTCTAAGGGCTATTTGCTATAACTGTTTTCCTGCTAAACACAGTTATAGCAATAACTATTGACCTGAAATAAACTGTTGGCCCTTTAATCACTACTTGTCCAGGAATGAGAAAGTTTCCATATTTTTACGAAATATACAGAACTGGGAGACTGGAACAAGAAATCAGGCACCCCAAAAGTTATTCTTGCCTGCTTCTCAAACAGTAATTCTTACATACCCCACAGGTCCGTCCTAATTCCAGGTAAGATGTTCCATCTTTCTGCCAAATTCTACATTATGTTTCTCTGCCTGCCTGCCTGCCCCTCCCACTGTTTTAGCTAAAAAAGATTTAGAGAAAATATTTCAGTAATCAAGGAACCTCAATGCTTTTTTTGTCGTCTAAATAGGATTCAGGGATTTAACGAATGAGACTAGAGGGGTGAAATCTTTTTAAGATCTTGAGTTGGACAGGAAAATGATCACAACAACTATACCTGGCAGACAGACAACTGTGCAGATCAGTGGTGGGTTTTTGGAAAATTTTTGGAACCTCTTCTGTAGGTGTGGCCTGCTTTACCGGATCCACTGGTGAAACCTCTTCTAACCGGTTCGGTAGATTTGGCGAACCGATTCTACCGAATAGGTGAGATCTGGTAGGAACCCACCTCTGGTGCAGATCCAAAGCCACAATGGCTTCCACTTGCAAGATAAACGTCTCCTAAAACACAGCATATATTGAAATAATAACTAAGTTAACATTCATGGTCTCCTTTCCTTGTCAAAAGTTGTGTCCGAATCTGTTTGCTAAAGTGCTTGAACATAACAGGGAGAAAATGTTCGAAATGCTAAGAGAGCGAGCTGAAATGCTTAATATCTAGTAGCAATGGATTCTCTAAAGCACAGATGGAATTTGATCTGCTCCAGAAATCGAGTCTTTTTTAACTTCAAGAACAGCAACAGAGCTGCTTTAGAGTAACAGATCCACTCTAGAGATTAATGACGTCAAAGATATAATGAAGATTCTGAAGATCACAAAGTTCTCCAGAAGCCTTTGATCTGCCAGAATAACCTGCCAGAAATAACCTGAAAAAGTCAAAAGCCCACAGAGCATGGGGTTCTTTCTGGTATAATATGCAAACCAATTTTTAAAACAAACTCTGAGATAAGGGCCAAGAGATAAGGCGAGTTATGGAAAGGTGTGACATATAGGAAATCTTCCATGAGCCCATGTGCTGTGTGACATGTGCTGGATTCATCCTGTGGGGAGATACTCACTACCCTTGTGTTAGAAATATCTAAACCAGTGTTTCTCAACCTTGGCAACTTGAAGATGTCCGGACCTCAACTCCAAGAATTCCCCAGCCAGCGAATGCTGGCTGGGGAATTCTGGGAGTTGAGGTCCGGACATCTTCAAGTTGCCAAGGTTGAGAAACACTGATCTAAACAGTCACAATACAGTCATTACATTAACACAAATTGAGCTTCCATTTATATTAAATAAATTAGGAGTTGTGCCACTGAATTTAAGAGAATCAAAGACTGAAGTTCCTTTCTCAGCTTGGCATCAAGCCTTATCTAAACAAGTATAAGGAAATCGAAGCAAACTGGCTGATTTACGGGGGTAAGTTTGACCAGTTCACTAGGTACTGAAATTTTTATTCATTCCTCCTTTTGAGTCATAGCAACGACCAACTTTCTTCTTGGGTATTTGAATTTTTGCAAACAGCAATAGCTAACTTGCCATCCAAAGGAAAGCAGGAGACAAATTAACTTATTGCGGTTAAACTTTGGCCCTTTCCTTCTTCGATAACGTGAGGTGCTTTATAGTCTTTGAAGCTATAACCTGGACCAGTTAAGAGAATCTAAAGTTAACTCATTCGGAAGAAAAAAGATCTCTGCGTATCTGAAATACACGTTAAGTTTACCACCTCCAACCACCGCAGTCAAGTTAAAGGATAAAACCCGAAGACAGAAAGAGATGGATAGCATTCCTGTTAAAAATAGCTTGCGTTTCAGATACCTATAGATTCTTGGGCACATCAGCAGAAACTTTGCAGCCTGCGTGTTAGAAAGGGGCTTTCTGAGATTTGCTCATCAGGCAGTTGATATTTTAGGGATAGGAAGATGCAAATAAATGGTAGATGAAGCGGTACATTTTTAAAGAGAGAAACGTAGCCTTGATCGTGTTCATTTAAACCACTGACAAACTTTTGAAGTGAAGTCTAGCTACTCCAGTTAGTTTACATAGCAGAAAGCGTAAAACAGTAGTAAAAGGCATGTGTAACAAGAGCATACATTTTGCATTTCAATATGAAAACAATACTATCAGCAACTCTTAAATCGAGGTTGTCCATATAGCCCGGGAATATATGAGTCAATAGTTCTTATGCAATGGATCTTGGGAGCATTCGCACAATCGTGGCACGACAAAACCGCGCTCGACTAAAGCGTGCCCGATTAAATCGCGTCGCTGACGTCATCAACAGGGCGACAACAGCGAGCGCGGAGAAAGAAGGGCGCTTTAAATAGCGCTTTGAAAGCAAGCCAATTCAAGTTAAGGTAAGGGTTAGGTTTAGGTTTAGGTTAAGGGTTAGGATTAGGTTTAGGGTTAGGTTAAGGGTTAGGTTTAGGGGGGTTAAGTTTAGGTTTAGGGGTTAATTTTAGGTTTAGCGTTTACAGCGTGCTTCCGTCTCTGCGCTGTTGTTGCGCTGTGATGATGTCAGCTACGCGGTTTCGTCGAGCGCCCTTTAGTCGAACACGGTTTTGTGGTGGAACCTTGCACAATACACTGTCAGGAAGACATTCAGGCTCTGAAAAGGCCCCTGTCCTTTGTTTTTTTGGAAATATGTTTAATTTAATAACAATCCTATATCAGGATTACATTGTGATGGAATATACAGGGTTACCAAGAATGACGGTAAAATAATAATTCAGGAAATCTGATGCCTTTTAACGACATCTGAAAAAGTGCTACCAAACTTCTGATTTTTTGGCTACTATATACTAACCTGCCTCTCCTTCTATGATGTCAATGAACATATGTATAAAAAATAAGTATGTAAGAGAAAAAGAAATGTCATCCAAAGAACGTAACACTGTGCAAAAGGCAATTATACATTTAATCATGATCTAATCCCATACAGGCTAGATTGTCCAAAGAAATAAAAGAATTAAGATCTGAATCTGGGTTTGAAAAAAGATAAATGAATAAATGAAAAATACACACGCCGATAGGTGTTTGCCACCGTAGTTAAGGAAAGCACTCAAGTAAAATTAAACTTCAGCAGTATCTTACAATCGATCTCTTAACTGTTTAAATTTGACATTCTGTTCCAATGCCTCGTTTGAGGCCAAAGTTGAGCAAAACAAAATACAGACTAAAGTTAACTTCAGTTTGAAGAAAAAAATACTGTCCATCTTCTGGACCTCTTGGGATGCTTTTATTAATATACAGTACTTCATTTATTAAATATGTATATCCTTGTTTTATTTTATGTCCACTTATCCTTATTTTTCTTCTGGCTTTGTCCTATTTTTCTTTTGGCTCAACTGGTTTCTTAAGTTCTGGTCTGTTACACACCACACATAATGGAGCATCGACAATCCAAAACAGGTTACCTAACTCTTCCCATAAAGCATGAATTAAAGAACAAAGGACCCCAATCCTTTGAGTCAGTGGGCAGACCTAGAATTTTAAGAACATGTTCAATCACATTGCCAGAAAATGTTCTCTGATGGTCATTCAAGCCATGATGAAGCACCCCTTTGCCAAGAGAGAGACACAATTGGCTGTAGTCACAATTTGACTTTCCGAGTGTGCCTCTGGGTCCCACAGATCACAGAAAGACAAAGTTATTTTGTAGTTGATATTTTGCTCTGCAGCATGTTGGCTATTTTTATTTTTAATTAAAAGAATCACCCAGGAACATGTTACGGGCTCATTTTTACTACAAACAACATGAGGGAACCAGAATACGGCGGCCATGTACCGAAACCTCAAATCCTGATGATACATACTGTGTTTTCCCGAAAATAAGAGTCTTATTTTCTTTTGACCCCCGAAATGTTTGGCCTTATTTTCAGGGAGGTCTTATTATTTTTGAGGTGCAGGAGTTGGTGAGCATGGTCACCCCATTGTTGCTGCTGTGCTACAATATTTTCAGGGAGGGCTTATTTTAGCGCATGCGCTCAAAAGCCCGATTGCGCTTATTATCCAGAGAGGTCTTATTTTCGGGAAAATTTGGTATTTGTAATCTTTTACGTGTCACTGAATATAAAACAAAAGGTATGGAAGAAGGGATGCCAGGAAATTATTATATTTATATAGTTATGTGGCCTGTTCAAATACCGACTGAAGTTAGCCCTGCAATTTGCTTTTGAGACAAGTGTCTCAAGGGACACTTGAGAGACCGCCTGCTGCCAATTACCTCCCAAAGACCTGTTAGATCACACAGGGTCGGCCTCCTCCGGGTTCCGTCCACCAGCCAATGCCACCTGGGGGAGGGCCTTCTCTGTGGCAGCTCCGGCCCTTTGGAACAAACTCCCCACGGAGATTCGGACCCTCACCTCTCTCCAGGCCTTCCGGAAAGCCGTCAAAACCTGGCTGTGCCAGCAGGCCTGGAGTTGATGAGTTCCCTTCCCCTCTCGACCGTGTGGCTGTGTGATTCTTGTTTATTTTAATCATGCGTATTGTGTATTGTGTTCTATGTTCCCTTTCCCCCTTTTGAGTTGTTCGCCGCCCTGAGTCCCTCCCGGAGAAGGGCGACATACAAATAAACTAAATCTGAAATCTTCATTTACAGTGAAATGAATTCATCTTATCCATCTCTGCACTCTAGTGAATGTTCAAAATTAACATTTCCACCACAAAAATTCTCCTCCACATGGTGGTGCTCCTCTCAGCAACTGCAATGTTCAAAGTGCATGAAATGAATGGGAAAAAAACCCCCACAGTAAACAAACAAGCCAACCACAGAAGGTGAAACATGTACCAACTACAGTCCCACATACTCTGTCATGTGGAACAACCAGGGTATGGCAAAGGGGGAAAAGTTCTGTTGTGAACTATGCACATTTGCTTACAAATAACACCGACAGCGTACGACAGCACTTGCTCCAAAGTGAAGACTGCAATCATAGCAGTTCCGAGTTCCATCCGCCAGTCAGTGTCTACTGGCAACTACACGGAGGAGAGCCTTTTCAGTAGTAGCTCCGACCCTTTGGAACGATCTCCCCGTGGAGATTCGTACCCTCACCACCGTCCAGACCTTCCGCACAGCCCTCAAGACCTGGCTATCCCGTCAGGCCTGGGGATAAAGATCGTAATCCGTCCCCACCCGAATGATGAATGTTGTGTACTATTTTTACTTATGTATTGTTTTATGTCTTACTGTCTTGTACTCCCCTCCCTATATATTGTAAGCCGCCCTGAGTCCCCTCAGGGAAAAGGGCGGCCTATAAATAATAAAACCATAACCAAACCATAACCATAGCAGTAACAATGGCACAGAAAGAGGAAGTCACTGCCCGTTAAGGTACACTGGTTTACATCTCCTCCTGCAGAAATGTTGTGTACTTTAATCAACAGCATGGAATAAAATATTCTCTGGTTTTCCAGTTCTGCAGAGAAGTTTCCATCCGAGACGTGGAAGCTTCAGGTGGCAAGATAAAAGGAAAATAAAACAGCAGGTTAAGTGCCACTATTCTTTTTGCACTTGGCATAATTTCATATACGCAGGCATCAATACACCTCCAACACTACACTGAATGCAGTGGAGCTTACCGCTCGTTAAGTAAGATTTAGATCTGCAATCGAACCTTCCCTCACACACTATTCAGGCCATGTATAAACGCACTCTTTGTTTGGAGTTACTTACGAAAAGAATTAATTTACTTCTTGGATATTTACTTTTCAAATACGCACCGCAGATCCTTTTTAAGAGCAAATCTTATTAAAATGCCATGCATAAGAACACACCTCAACACGCTAATTGAAATGGCTCTTTGTAAACAAGCCCAGAAATTTGTGCATAGTAAACCTGTTCTTCTTTTAAATCTCAACTGCAGCTTGCCCATCTATGAGAGAGATTGCCTTTTTATCAGTTGAGGGTGGCAGGAGCCTAGTTGATCTGTAACTGGATGTAGACCAGTCATGAGACCAGCTTAAAAATAATGTTATTTGCTAACATGGGCTATCTAGGATTCTTTTGTTTGCTCAAGATTTGGAAACAATTGCCACAGGATTTCTCTTTGCTATAAGAGGGAAAACCAGTGAAGTCTTAGTTGTGATTCAGTACCAAACTGAGTGATCATTTCATACATCATGCTCATCCAGCCTGATTTGGTTTTAACGCTTTTACTATGAATGGGTTAGAGGTTGCATTGTATATATACAGTGACTCCATTACATAGATGTCACAATAATGTAACCTGTGTCAGTTGCGTCCTGATTTATGCAATATAACACATGTGCAATGTCACTCTGATGTAGTCATAGTTTCTAACAGCATTTATTGAACAGTACATTGTCGGGAACTAGTAACTGTTTGTGAACCATGCACAATACACAACACAACACAATTCAGTTAAAATAAGTTACAGCATAACGCAATATATAAATCCAGCTTTTACATACAGTAGATAAATAGAATTATGTGTCAAGTGCCTTTCCTTACACTATAATCAAAGTCCAGTAAATTGTTTAGCCTATGAAACTTTTTTCCTACTGAGAACTTTTCTGGAAGAGAAAGTAAGCAATACCTATTTTATACAAAGTTTCCAGCAAAATAGCTGCTTATTATATATTATATTAGCAATAGCAATGGCAGTTAGACTTATATACCGCTTCATAGGGCTTTCAGCCTTCTCTAAGCGGTTTAGAGAGTCAGCATATCGCCCCCACAGTCTGGGTCCTCATTTTACCCACCTCGGAAGGATGGAAGGCTGAGTCAACCCTGAGCCGGTGAGATTTGAACAGCCGAACTGCAGAACTGCAGTCAGCTGAAGTAGCCTGCAGTGCTGCATTTAACTACTGCGCCACCTCGGCTCCTTATATTATATTATATTATATTATATTATATTATATTATATTATATTATATTATATTATATTATATTATATTATTATATTATAAGGACAATATGGAATTTATGTGATGACCTGGTCACAAGACATCTTCTATGGGAAAATTTAGGATCAAGTCAGAATCTGGAGATGGAAATTCTGGCTTTGGCTCTAACATTCACATTATAGTTATAGGTAGTCCTTGACTTATGACCTCAACTGAGACCAAACTTTTCACGGTTCAACAAGACAGGTGACAAGTTAAGAATTGCAGTTAAGTTAGTAACACGGTGATTAAGTGAATCTGGCTTCCCCATTGAATTGGCTTGTCAGAAGGTTGCAAAAGGTGATTCACATGACCACAGGACACTGCAACTGTCATAAGTACACGCCAGTTGCTAAGCATCTGAGTTTTGATCACGTGACCTTCAGGATGCTGCAACTGGTGTGTGAAAAATGGTCATGTTATTATTATTTTTTTACTGTTGTAACTTTGAACAGTTGCTAAACAAAAAATGGTTGTAAGTTGAGGACTGCCTCTGTTGTAAATATACAAAGTGAGTTAGCTGTAGGATGGCAAATCTTACAGGTAGTCCTCAACTTACAACCATATTTGTTCAGTAACTGCTCAAAGTTACAATCACGCTGAAAAAGGTAACTTATCGTTCTTCACTTAACGACCTCTGCAGCATCCCCGTGGTCACGTGATCCAAATTTGAGATGCCTGGCAACTGACTCATACTTACGACGGTTGCAGTGTCCCCAGGGACATGCGGTCCCCTTTTGTGACCTTCGGGCACAAACTGTGGTCATAAGCTGAGGACTAGCTGCACTGTACTCCGAGGAACTCCCAAGACATTTTTGGTGATAGTTTCCCTCGCTGTTTCATAAGTAGCTATAAATTGAGAAAATTATCGTTCAGTTCAGTTTCAGTTCAGTTTATTATATTTATATGCCGCCCTTTTCCCCCGAAGGGGACTCAGGGCGGCTCACAACTCAAACCAGGGAAGGGGGATACAGACAATTTTTTTTAAAAAAAAACAAAGCATAACAATGCATAATTTAAAACACACAACAGTCATACCAATTTGAGACGGGGGCAACAGCTCTTTAGCCCCAGGCCTGTCGGAACAGCCAGGTTTTAAGGGCTTTGCGGAAGGCCTGGAGGGTGGTGAGGGTTCGAATCTCCACGGGGAGCTCGTTCCAGAGGGTCGGAGCAGCCACAGAGAAGGCTCTCCTCCGGGTGGTCGCCAGTCGACACTGGCCGGCGGATGGAATTCAGAGGAGGCCTAATCTGTGGGATCTAATCGGTCTAGTGGAGGTGATTGGCATTGTTCTGAAACCAAACTGGGAAAAGATCTAAGAAAATAGAATTCAGCTAAAACTAAACTAAATTAAACAACTAAACCAAACAGATGCCCAGCTAAACACAGAAGAGTGAAAAGGGTGGCATGACGGCCATTGGTAATTACTGCCTTCTGGTTCCCCTTCCTGGTATGAACTCTGAATGACTGGGAATGTGAGTGGGAATCCTAACGCAGGCAGGGCTTCCTGGAAAATTCAAGAGAAATCCACTCAATGCAATAGCAATAGCAGTTAGACTTATATACCGCTTCATAGGGCTTTCAGCCCCCTCTAAGCGGTTTACAGAGTCAGCATATCGCCCCCAACAACAATCTGGGTCCTCATTTTACCCACCTCGGAAGGATGGAAGGCTGAGTCAACCCTGAGCCGGTGAGATTTGAACAGCCAAACTGCAGAACTGCAGTCAGCTGAAGTAGTCTGCAGTGCTGCATTTAACCACTGTGCCACCTCGGCTCTTGCAGCAAATTGGGAGATCATGGACCAGCATGGAACATTTTTTTTTTTATACCATCCACCTGCACCTTCAGTGCTTAGGGCTATGTGTGTATGTGCGTGTCTGAATTAGTGTTAGTTTCTCACTTCAGTCAAGGATTAAGGCATGGGGGGGGGGGAGGGAGGTACAAGCAATGGGAGAAAATTGATTTGCTCAAAGCTAACTGCTTTAGGTAACCTAGCATTAATATCCCAGATATTTTTAGACTATAACCTCACAACCTTTGCTATAGGGCATAAAGGGGTTGGAAGTCCGAAACATCTGGAAAGCATCAGGTTGCCTGGCTCCTGATATAGCAGTACAATATTTTGAAAGGAGGTGGATTAAGGAGCGTTATGCATGCTATGAAATTAAGATAGGCACCCTTGCACAGAAGGGGAAGCTTCAGAACAAAGCAGAAAAATGATGTGACTTTTTCCCCCCCCTCCTACCAGAAGAAATTCCATGTAATGGCAAAACATGCCAATCCGAGAGACTACATAAAAGCAGCCCAAAAAGAAAGAATTTAAGAAATGAATCCCTACATATTTTTTTGGTGCAACTCTGCTTGTTTCACAGCAATCGTGGCACGACATAACCGCGAACGTCAAAAGCGTGCCGACAACACCGCGGCGCTAAAACCGCGATGTCAAAAGCGCACCGACAACAGCGCGCCGACAGAAGCGCGATTTAACTTAAGGTAAAGTTTAGGGTTAGGTTTAGGGTTATTTTTAGGGTTATGTTACAGCGCGCTTCTGTCGGCGCGCTGTTGTCACGCGGTTTTGACGGTGCGGTTTTGTCACCGCGCTTTAGTCTACCGCGGTTTTGTGGTGGAACCCACAGCAATGACCAGGTTCTGCTGACACTCCTGTGAAAAAACTACCTTCACAATCAATAATCTGCACCTGGGGCTTCCAAGATCCGTAGGACAAGGCTCCCAACACATTTGTGCAAAAAAAAAAAAAAATGAAAATAAAGACATTTGAACAGGTGTAGCTTACTGTGCAAACAACATCTGCTGAAATTCTCAACCCTGAAAACCATAAGCCCTGACTTTTTTTGTGTCTGGCCACCTAAACTCAAGGGGGGGGGAGGTCCCGACAGATCCTAATGTCCCTGCAAAACATCTGGCATAAAACAGACACTGCCCAGGTGCCAAAACCACCACGCAAACACCAGAAACAAGCAAGCAATAAGGCACAATCTCATCCCCCCAGACCACGCCATAAAAAAACACGAAATTCACATACTTTACATTCACAAGACATTGAAGCATTTATTTCTGGTTGCCGGATAGGGGAAATAAAAAGCAATTTTACACGTGGAAGGCGTCGTTGGTTGTTGTTGTTGTTTTTAAAAAAAGGCGAATTATTTCCTTTTGAAGCCCCGTGCAAGGAGAGCAGGATTATCCTTAACAAGTCTGTCTTCTTCTTCTTCCTAACAGTCACGCACACTTTTGGCACACGCGTGGGAAGTTTTTTTTAAAAAAAAAACAATGCAAAATACCCTCGCGATCCCTTCCCGGTTCGGAGCTGCATATTCTGCAGAGAAGGGAGTTTTCGGTCTTTTGAAGCATCCAGGCAATCAAAACACGTTGCTTGCATGCATGCATAAATATTAATAAATAAATAAATAAATAAATAAATAAATAAATAAATAAATAAATAAATAATAAATGATAATAAATAAAAAATAACAAATAAATAAATGATAAATAAATAATAATAAATTATAATAAATACAAAATAAATAAATAAATAATAAATGATAAATAAATGATAAATAAATAATAAATAAACAAATAATAGTAAATAGATAATAAATAATGATAAATAAATAATAAATAAATAATAATAAATACAAAATAAATTAATAAATAATAAATAGATCATAAATAAATAATAAATAAATAATAAATAAAAAATAGATGATAAATGATAAATAATAATAAATAATAAACAAATAAATAATAAACAAATAATAAATAATAAACAAATAATAAATAGATGATAAATGATAAATAAATAGTAAATAAATAAATAATAATAAATAATAATAAATAGATAATAAATAAATAATAAATAGATGATAAATAATAAATAAATAGTAAATAAATAAATAATAAATAAAAATAGATAATAAATAAAAATAGATAATAAATAAATAATAAATAGATGATAAATAATAATAAATAAATAATAAAAATAGATAATAAATAGATAATAAATGATAATAAATAAATAATAAAAATAAATAAATAATAAATACAAAATAAATAAATAAATAAAAAATATAAACAAATACTAAAGAAATACAAAATAATTAAATAAATAAATCGACGCTTTCCTTCAATCCGTTGCCTTCGCCGGCGAAACCGCACCTTACCGATGTTAACCCGGCTTGGCAGGAGTTGTTTTAGGGACAGGCGTCCCGCAGGGAAAAAATAAAACACAAAACAAGGATTTCCCCTCCTAACTCCGCTGTTGGGTGTTGCAAGCAGCGCGCGGGGAGCCGTCCCGACGTCTCTCTTTTTTTTTCCTTGCAGGGAAAAACGGAGCGCGCCTCCCCAACCACGCCTGGCCAAAAGGATAGCGACGTGTCCCCCACCCACCCCCGGGGTCCCTTCTTGCAAAAGGCTGCCCCGCTGCTCTTGCTTTGCAGTCTCTAAACCGAAGAGGGGGAAAAAAAACGGGATTCCCAAGCAGCTCCAGCTGCAGCACCTCCGCCTCGCGCCACTCTCCCCGCTCTTCAAGCTTCGCCCGCGCGCCTTGTTCGAGCCCGGGCATTCAAGCGCCGCCGCCCAGCCCGAGGCGGGAGAAAGAGGTAGCTGGGGAACGCCGCAATTGCAATCCGGAGACTCGTTTGCTTTTTGCGCAAAAGGGTTTTTCTTCTGCAAAGCGTCGCTCCGACGAGGCGGCGGTGGGAAACGAGAAGGCGGAAAAAGCCGAGGGAGGGAGACGCGGCTAGAAGGAAGGGGGGGGGAGAGAGAGAGAGAGAGAGAAGGAAGAGGAGGAGGAGGAGGAGGTGGAAGGCTGGCTTGTACACGCCGCCCACGCCCGAAGCGGGAATTAAAAGGCAGGACCGGTGGCCCCAGCGTGGCAGACCGGGACCGATAAAACGTTTCACATTTGCAGCCTCTCCTGAAACGGCTTTGGAACGGTTTGCAAGGGAACCTTGGAGGTCTTCTAGTCCAACCCCCTGTTCAGGCAGGAAACCCGGTTGTCCAATCTCTTCTTAAAAACCTCCAGTGTTGGGAGCAGCCACAACTTCTGGTGGCCAGTCGTCCCGCTGATTCAATCTCTTCTTAAAAACCTCCAGTGTTGGAGCAGTCACAACTTCTGGTGGCAAGTCGTCCCGCTGATGAATTGTTCTAACCGTCGGGGAATTTTCTCCTTTAGTTCTTAGGTTGGCTCTTTCCCTCGGTGAGGTTTCCATCCGTTGCTTCTCGTCCTGCCTCCGGGAGCTTTGGAGAATGAGCTTGCCCTCCTCTTTTGGGGGACAGCCGGTTAAATACTGGAAGGCTGCTATCGCGTCGCCCCCTCCTCCTTCTTTCCATTCAACTAGACGTACCCAATTCCAGCACCAACTGGGTTGAAACTGCCTGCATGGAAGTTACCTTTAGCAATAGCAGTTAGACTTATATACCGCTTCGTAGGGCTTTCAGCCCTCTCTAAGCGGTTTACAGAGTCACCATATCGCCCCCCAACAACAATCCAGGTCCTCATTTTACCCACCTCGGAAGGATGGAAGGCTGAGTCAACCCTGAGCCGGTGAGATTTGAACAGCCGAACTGCAGAACTGCAGTCAGCTGAAGTAGCCTGCAGTGCTGCATTTAACCACTGCGCCACTTCGGCATCTTGTCTTAGCCTCCCAATTCCTGGAATTCGGAGAGACTTGTCCTTATCCACGGGACGGAAACCTTAATACTTTCGGGTGTTGGTCTTGTTCCCGAGGATGTGGGGTTTTTTTTAAATGGGTTGCCTCGCTTTGCAGCCTCCTCCCGTCCCTATTTTTCACGCACGCGACACGCGTGGGAATTTAGTTGGCATTTTGAGAAGCGCGGGGGGGTGCTACAAACTTTGGGGAAATCAATGGAAGAAGTTCAGAGCCTCGCTCCGTTATTCCCGGGTAAATTTTGAGAAGGGGGGGGGAGAATCTCCCCGTCTCTTCTAAAGAAAAGTGCCGCACAGCTTTTACTTTTTGCAAGCGGTTGCAGAAGAGCAGAACCGCTCGCAGTTTGCACAACCGCTAGCTCTGGCTCCCTTCCTCCCCCCAACCTCCCAGGAAAAGCCCCCCCCCTCCTCCTCCCCCCCTGCCGCATCGGGATGTTGGGTCTTCTTAAAACAGCTGCAGGGTCTTCTTAAAACAGCTGCAGGACAGCCAGGAATGAAACGGCTGCTGTTCGCCTCCCCACCTTAATTAGGGCATTTCCATGTTGGGAAATGTTCAGCTGTTAAAACTTCTCTCGTGCAACTGTTGGTGGCTCAGGAACCCGTCCAGATAATGAAAAATAAGCCCTATTTGTTTGCAAATTCTGCCTCCTTTTTGTTTGTTTGTTTGTTAGAGCAGTGTTTTTCAACCACTGTGCCGCGGCACACTAGTGTGCCGTGACATAGTGTAAGGTGTGCCATGGGAAAATTACTTTATATATAGTCAATATAGGCACAGAGTTAATTTTTTTTTAACATTTTCTAATGGTGGTGTGCCTCGTGATTTTTTTCATGGAAAAAGTGTGCCTTTGCACAAAAAAGGTTGAAAAACACTGTGTTAGAGGTAAGGTGTTTGCCTGATTTGAGCCTGAATTGAAGCGCTGGGGCATCCTAAAAATTCAATCATGATTTTCAAAGAGTTCTTCCGTGCCAATGCTTAAAACACATTTCTCGGGGCATCATCATCAAGTCCTTCTCCATACTGGTTAGACGGGCGGTCACGTTTTATAGCCTTAAGGGCGAGACTTCCAGGCCTCTTTCGGTTTCAAAATAAAGCAACGTCATTGCAACAAGTTTTGATTTTCTATTTTTTTGCAGAAGGCTTTTCCCCTTCTAGGAAATCACCAGCCTCAACCAGGATGGCATTTTAATTTCAGCGTGCTGGTGGCTGTTTTAGTTTTTTTTAAAAAAGTATCTTGATTTGATTTGATTGATTTGATTTTATTATATTTATATGCCGCCCTTCCCCCCCCCCAAAGGGGACTCAGGGCGGCTCACAATTCAAATCAGGGAAGGGGGGTACAGACAAAAAAATAAAAAGACGAAACATAACCATACATAATTTAAAAACACACAACAGTCATACCATTCGAGACGGGGGCAACAGCTCTTTAGCCCCAGGCCTGTCGGAACAGCCAGGTTTTAAGGGATTTGCGGAAGGCCTGGAGGGTGGTGTGGGTTCGAATCTCCACGGGGAGTTCGTTCCAGAGGGTCGGAGCAGCCACAGAGAAGGCTCTCCTCCGGGTAGTCGCCAGTCGACACCGGCCGGCGGATGGAATTCGGAGGAGGCCTAATCTGTGGGATCTAATCGGTCTAGTGGAGGTGATTGGCAGCAGACCTGCTCCAGACCTGCACCTACTCTAGAGTAAAGATGCTTAATTTATGTGTGATGGTGAAGAACTGAAACCCTCTTGTCTCTTATTTTCCAAACTTTTCTGTGTGGGCATGAGCTGTCCTACAACAGCGTGCCCAGAAGTATAAAGATTTTAAAAATATTTGCGGGTTTTGAGCTGGAAAGAACATATGCAGGAATATATCCAGGTTAGAAGATCCAAGGTAGGGTATCAGTGGTGGGATTCAAATAATTTAACAACCAGTTCTCTGCCCTAATGACCAGCTGGGTAGGCAGGGCTCGGTGGTGTTGTGATCATGTGGGCATGGCCAAGTCAATGTCACTCACGTTGATGGGCACTTCGCCTTAGTTGTTACAATGGTAATAAGGGTTAACCGGAGAGGCAGTTTCTGTAAGCAGGGCAATAAAGATTAAGCTAGAAACAACACCAGAATGTTTCCTTCCTGCCTTCCTTACAGGATTAGCCCTGTAAAGTGGGGGGAAAAACAAAAGATTTCTTCCAACAACCGGTTCTCTGAACTGGTGAGAAAGTTACCAACCAGTTCTCCCAAATAGGTGCGAACTGGCTGAATCCCACCACTGTAGCATATGTAGATAAGAGCCGAGGTGGCGCAGTGGTTAGGGTGCAGTACTGCAGGCCACTTCAGCTGACTGTGATCTGCAGTTCAGCGGTTCAAATCTCACCGGCTCAAGGTCGACTCAGCCTTCCATCCTTCCGAGGTGGGTGAAATGAGGACCCGGACTGTGGGGGCAAGTTGCTGACTCAATTTCCTAAAAAAATTTGTAAACCGCTTAGAGAGGGCTGAAAGCCCTGTGAAGCGGTATATAAGTCTAATAAATAAATAAATATGTACTGTATTGTGGGCATTTATGTAAAAACACTGCCACTTGGGGGGGGGGGAAAACATACTATAGTCCTTGACTTAACAACCATTTCTTTTTTGTTCCATTCAAAGTTATAAATGGCAACAGGCAAAAGTAACTTATGACCATTTTCACACTAAGAATTGTTGTAGCCTCCCCATGATCACGTGATCAAAATTTTGACACTCGGCAACAGGCATGTATCTATGACAGTTGTAGTGCCTTGGGGTTATGTGATCTAACCAGTAAAGTTAATGGGGGAAGCCTGATTTGCTTAAGGCCACGATTCACTTAACTGCAATAATTTCCTTAACTGGCAAAAAAAAAAAAAAAGAGATTGTAAAATGGGGCACAGCTCTCTGAACATCTGTCTTGTTTAAGAGCCGAGGTGGCGCAGTGGTTAGGGTGCAGTACTGCAGGCCACTTCAGCTGACTGCTATCTGCAGTTCAGCGGTTCAAATCTCACCGGCTCAAAGGTTGACTCATCCTTCCATCCTTCTGAGGTGGGTGAAATGAGGACCCAGACTGTGGGGGCGATATGCTGACTCTGTAAACCGCTTAGAGAGGGCTGAAAGCCCTATGAAGCGGTATATAAGTCTAACTGCTATTGTTATTGCTATTAACAACAAAAAATTTGGACTCAATTGTGGTTGTAATTCGTACAGAACCTTCATCCAGCGTTTCCATCTCCCCCATCTTCTGTTGGGGTGCAAGTGATTTTTATTTGTGCCTAGGATCTACACTATTGCATCTACGCTCTTGTATACGACACTATCATAGGATCTACACCTGGGTAACTGCTATTGCTATTGCTAAGTCAGGTAGGGTGCATGGGATGAAGTGCAGATTGGGAAAAGTGTGCAGGATGCTTGAGAGATGCCATGAGTATCATGGAGGATAAATGGAGTGCATCAGTTAAGGTTACAATAAAAGTGACACGAGAATTTAGTAGTATAGAACAGTGTTCTCTAACCTTGGCAACTTTAAGACCTGTGGACTTCAACTTCCAGAGCTGGCTGAGGAACTCTGGGAGTTGAAGCCCACAAGTCTTAAAGTTGCCAAGGTTGGAGACCACTGGTATAGAAGATTCATCCAATACGTAACTAAAAGGAGCACATAATCATTGATTAACATGTATTCGTTTCCCATATGGCTGGTTTAACCATGGTTTACTAAAGTAGATTCCGATTGTCTCAAGTTTGTACAACACATCAAACTGTAAATGTCTTCTGCCCTATTTATTGTTGAAATGTATGGACCATGTTTACAGATGCCCAATTCAGCAGAACATTTTTTTTTAATTTTAGGAAAATTCTAAAGATGAAATAAAACGATAATTTAATACAGTAGTTGGATTCTTTAGGCTAAGTTAAGATTACGGGTAATGCTAATAATCTGTTTGACAAGTTCAATTGGATTTCTCCAGAGAGAACCAGAGTCAAATATTTTTTGCAGCCGAGGGGGGCTACGTTTTTAAAAAATTCATTGGGATATTTTAGGTGCTTAAGGGCCACAGCTAGAATGGCAGTAAAATGCAATGTCATTGGAGGGGACAGACTTTCCATTTTGGGAAGATTTGAGACTTTAAAAAATGTTAATGAACATGTTAAGCTCACATCTGGATTTATCCATTTTTGTGTGATTTCCTCCCTTGTTCAGCATACAGTGATTATGTCATAATTTGCTATGTGTTTCCAAGGGTCCAGACTTTATGAGACATGAAAACTCTATTTTGGTTTCATCTGTCCACAGAACATTCTTCCAACAACCAATTGGCCTATCAAACTGTAGATGGGCAGAAATGTTCTTTTTGAAAAGTAGCGGCTTTCTCCTCCTATTCTCGTGCATATTCATTCAAAAGTAATACTGACAATTCTTTGGTCCTTTTTTTTTTTTTAAATATACTTTTTTATTTTCATTTTCATAACATACAATCACATGTATACTATTACATAGCCAGTATCCTATTGTATTAAGTAGCAATTACATCAGTTCCTCTTGTCATCAACACCCAAAAATATAAAAACCCATTATTAGCTCTTCTGCTCTCCATACACCTCTTTCTTCTACCTCTCTCCTACCTCCTTTCTTCCCTCCAGCATCCTTTCCTACTCTACTTCCCCTTCCTTTCTCCTTCTCCTCTCTCTTCATTCCACTCCTCCTTCTCCTCCTCATCTTCCCCCCTTACCCTCTCCTATCCCTCTCTTCCTATCTTTCTTCTCCCTTCTGTTTCCCACTCTTCCTCTCATTGGTGTATTTCTGCTTCTGAGCAAACTCCAATCTATGTTGATGGTATTTATACTTCCATAACAATATACTTAAGATATCCTAGTTTTAAAGAAAAAATAAGAGAAGACAGTATACATGTGCAATCATATTACATTAAAATCTAACACCCCTCATCAAACCTCCCTCCCTCCCACCCTCCCTCCCTCCCCCGACTTCCCAGAACCAATACACGGTATAAATCTTTAGCAAAAACAGTCTAAAATATATTGGAAAAAAGAATAGAAAATTGAAAAGATCTTTACATTGAACTTAGCTCCGCCTTGCTAAGCTAACTTTAAACAATTTATATCATACAATTCTTTGGTTGTTATTGGCAGGTCATGGATGCTGAAGAGAGCAGCTTGTATTTGAAATCCGCCGGCATATTTGGGTATATTCCCATTATGGTTTTCTTCTGCCACTTTGCTTCAAACAAAAAAAAATCAAATAAATTTCGGTATCTGGCAGGAGGCAGGCAGGCGGGTGGGCAGTTTGCATCTCAGAAGGATTGACACTGTCTGCCTACTTCAGATTCCAAGACAGGCTCTCCAGATATAGATAGAAATCACACCCGGAACCTGCACAACAGGTTTGAAGGCAGACACTAGGAGGATGGGACAGTGGTCCAGATAACGCCACGTGAATCATGTACAGTAAAGAGTTCCTGTTCACGTTAGAAATGGGCAGATCGTTGTTCTAAAGCTTAAAACAGAGACGTGTCGTTCTTTTGAATCTGAACTTCACAAGCAGCAAAGTGGAAGGAAGGATTATTTGGCCTCGTTGTTTTTCAGAACTACTTCAACGAACTCCTGCTTATCAGTCTTGAAAAGATGTGTTGAAACCAGTTTGACTACTTTTTCATAACACCCATCTGGCTAGAGGGCCTTGAGAAAGGCGTTGTGTAACACGGCTGAAGTTCTGAGACCTGAAAAATTTCATACGCAAATGATGTTCACCCACCCTGACTCCCTTAAAGGGGTTATTGTTTCTGACTTCTTTTTAAAATAGGTATTGGTGTTTTTCAATACGTCTCCCGAAAGGGCATTTGATTTGAGTCAGTAAAAACTGCAAACTGAAATCCTGTTTGAAGGCAGTTTTTCACATGAAAAGCACACTTCTGTTTTTAAGATCCACTGTGAAGTCATACTTCAACAACTATTTCAGTTACAACAGTAACCTAATTCTATAACTCACTAAATTTCGGGTTCAAAAGTTTTATTTCTTTTAAGGCAAACATTTCATCATTCCTCAATCAGTAAGACATCGGAGTACAATTTTTTGTATGTCAAAATAATTCTAGTTTACCACCAAATTCTTGTCTAGGCTAATATATACCCCTCCCTCCTATAACTCACTAAATTTCAGCCAGAGCACTAATGGTGGGTTGGAAGAAATTTGCTGTCAGGAATATGCCTGAATTAATTTGCAGTCTTCTCTCTTCACAAGTCCAAGTCTATCTTCCTAATGTGGTCAATCCTTCCTAATCTAGTCAAGCCACTAGTTACCAATACACTTTGGTTACCTGCCATATGGATGATGGGGAGGCAAATATTAGCATCCGAAAACTCAGTGCTTGAAGTACAGGAACAGACAAGTTGCTACCCTCCTTCTTATCTAAAGATTTAATCTGGTTTGAAGCTCATCTATACAGTTTTATTCTTTTTTACTCAGAGCACTTGTGCAAACTACTGCACTCTATTGCCTCTCAATCAGCCTAAGGATAATAGAAAGATAAAATTCCCCAAGCCAGATCTGTAAGTTCTATGAATAATATTTTTTTAAAGCCGAGGTGGCCCAGTGGTTAAATGCAGCACTGCAGGCTACTTCAGCTGACTGCAGTTCTGCAGTTCGGCTGTTCAAATCTCACCGGCTCAGGGTTGACTCAGCCTTCCATCCTTCCGAGGTGGGTAAAATGAGGAGCCGGATTGTTGTTGGGGGCAATATGCTGACTCTGTAAACCGCTTAGAGAGGGCTGAACGCCCTATGAAGCGGTATATAAGTCTAACTGCTATTGCTATTTGCTAAAGGTAACTTCCATGCAGGCAGCTTCAACCCAGTTGGTATCCTGAAAACCGAACATAACCATTTCAGGAAGGTGTTAGGCTGGAAAAGGTGGTTATGCCTTCTTGGTGATGACCCCTCCACCCATATGAAAGAGTGATTCTGATCAGCTTCAGAGCAGCCTAAGAAAATGCATTAATCCTCTCTTTTTTTGTGAATTGGGAAGCTTATAAGGATACAGCTTAGTGGGAGGGAATGGTACTTTGATTAATGAGATCGGTGGGTAACCTGGGCCAGGCACAATTTTTCAAGCAAACCAGATTTCACGCTCCCCACAGACCACATTGCAGTGAACGGAAAGAGAAAAGCAATACAGACACAATGATTAAGCAACGTAAGAGTTGGTCAGAATCGAACTTCTGGCTGTGAGCAGAGTTATCCTTCAATGCTACCTTTTACTGTAACACTATGGCTCCTCCTATTATTCATTATTATCAATGTTAATGTGATTTTTTAGCAAAAGCGACTTCCCAAAATAAAAAATGGTATTCCTGAAGCAATCACACACAGTAGTTTCATTCACAACCCTCATTTATTTATGCTCTAATTAATGGTTTAATCTTGCAGCATGAGGGGGGAAAACTCTCATGCCCCAGAAAGAACGTAATTCAAGGCCAAAGATGCTTTATTTATTATCCATATTTCCAGCCCCTTTTCCTCTATGAATTCCCTTGGCATCACTAATGGATCATCACTTTGGTAATCAACTCTGCCAAGATCCCAAATATGTATCATTAAAGAATGAGGGTGTATCCCAAATGAAAGTTTGGGGTATGTCAAATCCTATGTCCAGAGGATAGCAATTTGGTTCCTCTTGGCATCAGTGTTTGTCCATTTTGATTAATTCAAATATTTTGAAATAGTTATTCATAGATGACAGAGGATACTATTTCCAGTAACTTGGCCAGATTAAACTCCTTCCAGATTAAAACAGATAAGGAGAAGAAGAAATATTCGCGACCTGACAAATGAGCGCCCGACCAAAGCGCGCCGGCGAAACCGTGGTGAGAAAACCACGACATCGAAATCGTGCCCACAACAGCGCGCCGACAAAATTGCGCCCACAAAAGCGCGATTAGGGTTAAGGTAAGGGTTAGGGTTAGGGATAGGGTTATTACGTTGTTTTCGCGTTGTTTGTTGATGGCGCACTTTTGTCGGCGCGCTGTTGTCGGCGCGATTTTGACATCACGGTTTTCTCGCCGCGGTTTTGTCGGCGCGCATTTGTCGGTGAACCGAAATATTAAAATGGATGTTATTCCATGATAGGCAGTTAGATAACCCTGTAATTGGTTTGTTTTAAAAAAACCCATTATGGGCACAATAAAAAAGGTATTAGATTGCACCATCAATATCTTGGCAAAGATTTGGTTCCTCTTCTAAGCTATATGTCAGCTTTGGGGAGGGAGGTCATTAAAAGCGATTTTAAAAGTATTTATTTCTTCAATGTAGAAGAAGAAAATGGAAAATGGCGGCAGAATTGGCAATGCCCAGCTAAATTCAAAATATGCTACAAACTGATGAAAGGTAACTTTAACAGGCAGAAAAAAACATTTCATGGCCCTTTGTCCCCATGTAATAAATTGTCATTATGAATATAATTTGAACATACGCTGTAGCAAAATAAATATTTAGATTCCTGATGGGTTTATTCATAAAACAGGAGTATGACGAGGGCCAGGATTGATTATTTGTATGTTCTGAATGCCTATTTATACGCACTGCCATATAATTGGCTGGTTTATCTGGGGTTTTCTTCTTTGCTGTTTGTGGTGGATAGAACATTTTTAGAGGCAGCATCTTGCTCTGTTTAGCCCTATGAAGCGGTATATAAGTCTAACTGCTATTGCTATATCACGATTGTAGACAGCCAAAGTGTACAGTTTATTGATATTGCTGCACCAGGTGATGCCAGAGTCGAACAAAAAGAACTGGAAAAAAATCACGAAATATCACAACCTGGCCATTGAATAACTGGCTTATACTAAGGCATGAACCATGGTTTGGAAATTGCGTTGACTAGATTCACTTTGCACTGACCGATAAACAAACAAAGTTATTTTATCACCAAGAACTCATTACTGTCAAATATTGAACGATTTGCTCAATCGGGTTTGGGGGGTTAATAGGATCCACTGGTTGGATTTTGCTTACATGCTGGGGCTACATACAGTTAAAACATTAGAAATGAGTAAAAGCTGATAGCTAGTGGTGGGTTTCAAAAATTGTTCGAACCTACTCTGTGGGTGTGGCCTCCTTTGTGGGAGTGGCTTGCCACCCATGTGACCGGATGGGAGTGGCTTGCCGCCCATGTGACCGGATATGAAGATGCCGACGACACTTGTCAGAACCACCTTAAATTACCTCGCACACAGCACTGGCATGCATAAGAATATGATGTAAACTTGTTTTTTAAAAGGCATCTTTGGTTTGCGTTAAAACAACTTCAGCACACGCAATGTTCTGATTGCACCACAAACGCAGTAGTCATCCTTACCCATTACAGAGGCACTGAGTTTTATAAATAGGAGCATGATAGTGTAGAATAATCATATCCAAGGACCAGTGGTGGGTTTCAAAAAATTTTGGAACCTCTTCTGTAGGTGTGGCCTGCTTTCCGGGTCCACTGGTGGAACCTCTTCTAACCGGTTCGGTAGATTTGACGAACCGGTTCTACCGAATAGATACGAACTGGTAGGAACCCACCTCTGCTGATAGCTTTTGGTTTCAGATAATCTGAATTAGAGCATCTATCTAAATGAAAACTAGAACGATACTGTTGGTTCGTTCTGTAATTCTTTGTGTGTGGTGTTCCACACTGTCCAAAATCCTTCAGGAGTGGGGCAGTTTATATGTACTGTAAACAAGCAAGCGAATGCATAATTGTGTCTGTTAACTGTTGAGTAGACCTTGTCATTGTTAGTTGTGAAAACAGGAATCCTGATTTTGGGAGGTTGTTGTTTGCGCAACATGCAAACCCATGGCTAACTGATTCATGTTTTAATGACTTCACCTAATGATCTAGATGTGGCAAGATACGGAACCATAACTAATCATATTACCTGAGGGTTGTGTGGCTCCAAACTTCCCTGTTCCTAGATCCACAGAGTTTGTGATGCAGTAAAACAAGAGTGCCTGAAAGCAGTGAAGCAGGGATTACGGATATCTTGATACAAGCTGGTGATACCATATACATCTTTGTACAAATGATAACTATGTAATTTGCCTCCGTTGAGTTTTACAACTGATTCACACAACTTTATCAGTGTCATTTGTGGAATGACGTCATAATACCTGTGAGATTGCTTGCCTCTTTCCCCTCCTAGGGATGGTCCAGACATGAATAGTAATCAGAAAACCCCTTAATTGTATTGCATGTACAATGCTGCTCAAGTAGAGAAATAGACACGACATCTTTCACCTTTATTTCGTCAATCACAGCTTTATTAGCCAGTGTCCTATGCAGGGGTGGGATTGCAAAATTTTAGCAACCGGTTCTCTGCCTGGTTGCTAGGTGGGCATGGCCATGCTGGGAGTGGTCCAGTGGTGGGATTCAGCCAGTTCGCACCTATTCGGGACAACCGGTTGGTAACTTTCTAAGTAGTTCAGAGAACCGGTTGTTGGAAGAAATCTCCTTTTGTTTTTTCCCCACTTTACAGGGTTCCACAAATCTACAGTGCTGTTTAGAACCGGTTCCAGCTCCCTCCCTATGCCTGTCCGCACATCATCAAGATGAAGAGCGAGAGGAGGAATTCTGGGAGTTGAAGGCCACAAGTCTTAAAGCTGTCAACTTTGAACACCCCTGGAGTTTTTTTTCCTAAAGGGTTAAGGGTGTAAGGGTCTTGTAACTTGACAGCTTTAAGACTTGCGTGCTTCAAATGCCAGAGTTCCTGAGCCAACATGATTGGAGGAGGAATTCTGGGAGTTGAAGTCCACAAGTCTTAAAGCTGTCAACTTTGAACACCCCTGGTTTTTTTTTCTAAAGGGTTAACAGGGGTGCAAGGGTCTTGTAACTTGACAGCTTTAAGACTTGCACACTTCAATGCCAGAGTTCCTGAGCCAACATGACTGGAGGAGGAATTCTGGGAGTTGAGGCCCACAAGTCTTAAAGCTGTCATGTTTGAACACTCCTGGAGTTTTTTTTTCTAAAGGGTTAGGGGTGCAAGGGTCTTGTAACTTGACAGCTTTGAGACTTGCGTGCTTCAAATGCCAGAGTTTCTGAGCCAACATTTTGGTTGCTAAGCAAGAGCGTTGTTAAGTGAGTTTCACCACATTTTACAAGTTGGCCACTCCCACCCAGTCACATGGC
Source organism: Thamnophis sirtalis (assembly GCF_051295495.1). Lineage (NCBI taxonomy): Eukaryota > Metazoa > Chordata > Lepidosauria > Squamata > Natricidae > Thamnophis > Thamnophis sirtalis. The sequence goes on from NW_028261382.1 coordinate 172,616,477, forward strand.
TGGCAAGCCACCCCCACCTGGTCACATGGCCGGCAAGCCACTCCTACCCGATTACATGGCTGGCAAGCCACTCCCACAAAGCAGGCCACACTTACAGAAGAGGTTCTAAAAAATTTTGAATTTTTAGAAATGCTACATTTCAAGAACAGGAAGGATAAAACAAAGGTGGCAAGAGAAATACACATATATGCAGTCTAAAACAATCAGTTTGCTGTAGGGCTGTATCTAAGGTAGCCATCGAGTTTAACAGACACTTCCTGTTTCCTGACTTCCTCCTGAGTTCTCCCTGGAGGCTCATGGATGCGGCTTGGTTGGCCAACCAGACATAGGGAACTATTTCTGTATGACTTACGGCTCTATGCTTACGGTATTCTAGAAAATAGTTTGTGTTGTCAGCTGCTCTCTGTGATAACACACTCAAGAGTTATTCATTTGGACTGTATAGTTTTTCATTATATTTAAAAAAAACCCATTCTTCTCCCAGTTTTTGACAGCTGAAACAGATCTGAGTCATTTTTGCTAAAACGTGTTTGGATCGTATTGCAATTGATTGAAGACATAACTATGGTATTAAATAAAAAATCATCTCAGACATCAGGCATAGATCCACTCTGGATGTGGGTAGAGAGCAGGGGTGGGTTTCTCGCCCCGTTCCAACCGGTTCGGTTGGAACGGGGCCGGCGGTGTCCTCGTGCATGCGCGCAGCGCACGCATGCGTACTAGCATCTGTGCGATGCTCCAACTGCTCCTGGAGGATCGCGAAGGTGCTGTATGCGTCCTGTGCATGCGTGGAAGCGCAGAACTCGTCAAAACCGGGTAAGGAACGCGGGCGGGCTGGTGGGCCCTTCGCCGTTCCCGGAAGTTGCTTATTTCGGGGTTCGCCGACCAACCGGTTCGCGGGGACCGCCGCGAACCGGTTGAAACCCACCCCTGGTAGAGAGGGTGGAAATGCAAAAATGCAAAAATCAATTCCAAACATATCAAGAATTGGTTGCTTTGTGGCTATATAGTTTCTTTTTTTAAAAAGTGAGAATAGCAATAATAGATTGTTAGAATATTGGATTATTTGTGCAATATCATGATGTTATGATCTGGGAAGAAGTGATTACATATATGAATTTGATTTTGAAGCGAAGATTAATATTTTCAGAGGCACGCAGGTTTTTGTGTATATTCTATTCTAATGAAATTGGCAGATGAAAAAATGAAAGTGGATCTTCTCCATCCTTATTAATGCCAAGATGTTGTGTAAAAATTATTTATATACAGTATATTTACACACTTCTTCTCGCACAAAAAAGAGACCTTATATCAGTGTTTCTCAACCTTGGCAACTTGAAGATGTCCGGACTTCAACTCCCAGAATTTCCCAGCCAGCGTTCGCTGGCTGGGAAATTCTGGGAGTTGAAGTCCGGACATCTTCAAGTTGCCAAGGTTGAGAAACACTGCCTTATATGCATGAGAAACCTTTATTAAGACAATTTGTTTTAATACTGCTGTTCCTTATTTTTTCTATTGCTACACTGTTTTATTATAAGAATAATAATAGATTGTTAAATTATGCTACAAATCATTCCAACAGAAAAAGATTACTTCTCCTGTGCAGGTGATAAATAATATAACCATATATAACATTTACTAAATATGGACTATCTGTGCCTATTTTTTGAATATTTTTATTTAATTTCTACATCGCTTTGCACGTGTCTTTTGATTTATTTACATGCCAAGAAGAAGAAAAGGCAAATTCTGCCTTGCTTTAAGCCATTATTAGACAAACTACATCATGTCTTATCCCCTTTCCTTTTTTTCCTTTTTTGGGGGGGTTCAATAATTTGCAACCATTGGGTCAAGATGACAGCAGTTTGCAGGGATTCAAAGAGGAAAATAAGGCTTGCTCTAATAGTTTTTAATAAAGCCCTTTGAATCTTGTCTATATAAAAGTTACAATAAGTTATTTCCTACATACATTTATTTTATGTGATTACTCCAGGCCCATGGGGTTGTTAAACTTTTATAAAACTTTGAGCAGGGAGAAATTCAACATACCTAGTGCTCCCGAGGCATCATAATCCTTTTTTTTTTTAATGTTTACAATTGCCACTCCTTTTCCTACTTTTTATTTGGTATGTAATCTGGTGCTTCAAGGATCATTACGTGCTTAACTCCACCATGCCGACAGAACAGCTGAACATGCAGAAAACCGAGAACCCACCCTCTGAATTTGCTTTTCTATTTATGCTGTCAAGGAACCTCGATCACAAGCTCTGGTTAGCAGAAAGCAAATCACGGCTGACCTGCTGGTCCATATACAAGATGAGAACTGGACCAACCTTGCTCCCATTTTGGATATTCTTTATCCAGCCACCAATTCTTAGAACTTGAAAAAGACTTTGTGCATTTAAATTGCGCAAATCTGCTTAGGTGGCCTGGCTGAGTTGGTGAATGCTGTTTTGAACGCATAAAATTTAAATTTGTGAATCCCAGAAGAGGTTTCAATTCAAAACAAAAAGTCCCTCTTTAACAAAAAATCATGGCAAATATTGCCATTATTTAATAAAAAGACTGAATGTGCTTAGTATGCGCGCGCACACACAAAAGTGTAATAATATAGAATACAGATGTGTGCATACATATAGACCAGTGGTGGGTTTCAAAAATTTTTCGAACCTACTCTGTGGGCGTGGCCTCCTTTGTGGGAGTGGCTTGCTGGCCATGTATTCTCTCTCTCTCTCTCTCTCTCTCTCCTTCCTTTTGTCTCTCTGTCCCTTTTTCCTTTTTTTCTTTCTCTCTCACTTTTTCTTTCTTTTTTTCTTTATTTATTTCTTTCTTCCTTTCTCTTTCTCTTTTTCTCTCTGTGTGAGTCTGTGTGTGTGTGTGTGTGTGTGTGTGAGAGAGAGAGAGAGAGAGAGAGAAAGACAGAGTGGTGGGTTTCAAAAATTTTTGGAGCCTCTTCTGTAGGTGTGGCCTGCTTTCCGGGTCCACTGGTGGAACCTCTTCTAACCAGTTCGGTAGATTTGACGAACCGGTTCTACCGAACTGGTGCAAACTGGTACGAACCCACCTCTGATATAGACACAGATGTACCTAGTTTCTTTTAACAGGTAAAGATGCTCTTCTCTTTTTGCATGCAGCCATTTAGTTGGAGTTAGAGAATTCTCAAATGTTCAGTATTTTTCGCTTGCATTCTTAATCAGGCTTGGAATTCATGTTTCCATGGGCCACTCTATTGCTACTCCTAATTTATCCTGCATCGTTAAGCCTGCTCCTCTCCCCAAAATTCTTTCCCAGATGGAGGAAGGAAACGCCGCTGCTGAAATTTACGGCACGTATAGCTAACTTTAACTGAGAAAATGTAATGAGAAATAGTGCTGTGGTTAACATTAATTTGCAAGAAAATATGGACCATGAGGTAAATACATCCACATTTTGGTGAGGCTATGAATACTGAGGAAAAAAAAGAAAATCATTCAGAAATTGAATTTATCTCTGCATCACCACTTTTGTTTTGTTTGTTCCCACTGATGTATACTAGTGGATAAAATTATTTCGCAGACAATCCATTCTACGCAACACATTTTTATGCCACCGAAGAGGCATCCCTGATAAGGGCGTGTCAAATTTTTCAACTTTCAATTTCCAAAGATTGGGGAGTGCTCCAAATTTGTGACGTGCCTTGGGAATGAATTGTAAATTATTATTATTTTTTGCTACTTTAATGTAATTTAGATGTGTTTGGTAAGTAACTACAAAAATATAACTTTTTAACATTTTGTTTGTTTCATTTGAAGCAATAATAGCACCATCATCTTTTCCCCTCTGGTGCACCAAACTCTGCAAATATTTATTTTTATCTTGCCCTTCCGCCAAGGTACACATTTATGAGGTCTATTGATACCTCCTGTGGACAAGATCCTTCCAAAACCAATTGTAGCAGATCAGTGATGGGGAACAGCTATATCACCACTGCCATCAGTTGCAAGCACATCAGAGGTTTGAGCAAAAAGATAGGCCTCGGCTTAATCCAAAAGGGCTATTCTTTCATACACAATTATTTCACTTCTTCTTCACTACGGGTAGTCTTCAACTTATGACCACAATTGAGGCCAAAACTGCTGTGCCTAAACGAGACAGTTGTTAAGGGAGTTTTGACCGATTATACGACTTCCTTGCCACAGTTGTTAAGTGAATCTAGCATCCCCATATACAGTGCTTGTCAGAAGGTCGCAAAAGGAGATCACATGACTCTGGGATACCGCAACCATCTCAAATATGAGTCACTTGTGTCTGAATTTTGATCATGTGACCATGGGGATGCTGTAATGGCAGTGGTGGGATTCAAATAATTTAACAACCGGTTCTCTGCCCTAATGACCATCTGAGTAGGTGGGGCTCGGTGGTCATGTGACTGGGTGGGTGTGGCCAACTCAAGGTCACTCAGATCAATGGGCGCTTCGCCTTAGCTGTTACAATGGAATAAGGGTTAACCAGAGAGGCAGTTTCTCTAAGCAGGGCAATAAAGATGAGGCTAGAAACAACACCAGAATGTTTCCTTCCTGCCTTCCTTACAGGATTACCCCTGCAAAGCGGAAAAAAACAAAAGGAGATTTCTTCCAACAACCGGTTCTCCGAACTACTTAGAAAGTTACCAACCGGTTCTCCCGAATAGGTGCGAACTGCTGAATCCCACCACTGTGTAATGGCCATGTGAAAAACGGTCGTAAGTCATTTTTTTCCAGTACTGTTGAAACTTCAAACAGTCACTAAATGAATTGTAAGTCTAGGACTACCTGTATTCTATAATAACCTAGTAATTGGCTCGAGGTCAATGATTCAATGAAGACCACAGCTAAAGTCAAAGGTTTTTTTGGGGGGAAACATGGTAATAAGAAGTATTCTGGTTTCATCTGAATATGGATCAAATGTGAGAGATTTCTAATGACTTTGTTGGCCATAAGATGATATAGATATACTGGATTATATAGGCCCTTGATATATTTGGAAGGATTTTTTTTAAACTTTTTGAATCATCAGACATATTAGATTATAATATCTTGCATGAATGGATGGACTGAGACAGATACTAATGAAAAACTCAGGCAGGCATTGAGTGTGTTAGTGAAATACTCTTTATAGCAGCCTCATCTTCTATTGGAATTGTAGCAGACAGATGCTAGTTTCACACTTCTGACAGCTCAATACATCTTTGGGATTGCAAATGAACACTGTGGATATCTATGCTGCATTGGTGCCCAGCCTAATAAGGATGGTCCTGCTGAATATTTCGCCTCTACATTTTGATATTGCCCTCTTAGCGTTTCTCATTTAGCAATAGCAATAGCAGTTAGACTTATATACCGCTTCATAGGGCTTTCAGCCCTCTCTAAGCGGTTTACAGAGTCAGCATATCGCCCCCAACAACAATCCGGGTCCTCATTTTACCCACCTCGGAAGGATGGAAGGCTGAGTCAACCCTGAGCTGGTGAGATTTGAACAGCCGAACTGCCGAACTAGCAGTCAGCTGAAGTAGCCTGCAGTACTGCACTCTAACCACTGCGCCACCTCGGTTCCTCGTTTCTTGGAAGCTGCTTGCTCCTTCCTTTAAGAAAAGGCTTACATTTTATTGCTATAAATATGTAATGGTAAAATAATAATAATAAAAAAACAATTTAGAATCAGTTGACTTGAAATTTAATCCTGTGGAACCTGGAACACTGAGATAAGACAAACAAACCTTTTTTCCCCATTGTGAAATGCCAACCCAGAGCCCAAAGCTGCTTGTTCACAACATAATTATTGCTGGTTTTTTGTTTTTTTTTAATGGCTTGTGGCTGCACAAACGTACTCGGTTACCATTTGGTCAAAAGAACGAAAATGTGCCAACTGGGTGGAGTTAAAACAACGGAGTGGAGATACGCAGTGATGTGAACATTATTTCTAAGACGATGTGGCTGAAACTGTTATCTTCTCTGCTGCCTGGGATAAAAAACTAAATCAGGTAAAGTTGTTTACCACTCAACCCAACCCATGCCTGTGGTTTAATGCCTGGAAGTCATCGTTATTCACCTGAAATGAATATGCCGGTAGCTAAGGGCAAGGCTATACTTGTGAGGAGTATTAAAGATCCACCACACCCTCTTTTCCACCTCCTTTCCTTCCCACAGGATGCAGGTACTACAGGACAGCAACATTCTTCCGGCAAAAGGGCTAAAGATCAGGCCAAGGCAGACTTGGTAAGGCAGATAAAAAGGAAGTCGTTCTTTTCTTCCAAACTGGTTCATCCAGAAACAGAAACAGAAACTCTCACCCAGACAGAAAAGTTGACTTGGTTCAATGATAATTAAACTGATGTTCTTTGCAAGCGAGTGTTTCTGGGCTAATCACCATTTCTCAGCCCAGCCATCCAGAGAGAAGAGAGTGAGTTAGAAAAGACAGACAAGAGATGAGACAAGGAACTTATTATGGTAGAATAACAGCATAATAAGAGTTGGAAGGGACCTCAGAAGTCTTCTGGTCCAACCCCCAGCTCAAGCACAAGAACTGGTAGCTAACCTTTTCCGGACCGAGTGCCCAAAGCGGGTGTGAGTGTGTAAATCCGCGTGTCCATGCCCAAATCCCCAAAATGCAATGTGCGTGCCCCCCATGCCCCCATGCATGCAGGCGCAGCCCTCTTGCCCCACCCCCGTGCATGCGCAGCCGAGACCCGAAGACCAGCTGGCCAGCAGAAGGCCCGCGCACATGTGCAGCAAAGCTGAACTGGGCTTCCGTGCCATAGTTTCACTATCATGGACCTATAGTATACCATTCCAGACCAATGGCTGTCAAATCTCTTCTTAAAAACCTCCATAAAACCCACAACTTCTGAAGGCAAACCTTTCCACTGATTGCTGTCACAAACAGGAAATTTCTCCCTAGTTCTAGGTTGGGTCTCTCTTTAATAAGTTTCCATATGTTACTACTTGTCTTGCCCTCAGGTGCTTTGGAGAATGGTTTAACCCCCTCTTCTCTGTGACAGCCCGTCCAATATTGAAAGACCGCTATCATGTCACCCCTAACCAGTGGTGGGTTCCAGATCCCGTTCCAACCAGTACAGTTGGAACGGGCCCGGCGTTGTCCACATGGACGCATGCAGTGCACACGCGCACGCATGCATCTTCCCATCCAGCGACTCCTCCGTGACACTCCAGATGCTCGGTGGAGCGTTGCGCAGGTGCTGTATGAGGAAGTGCCGAAAACTTTAAAGAGAGGTAAGGAACGCAGGCGGGTGGGTGGGCCCTCTGGAGCACTGTACTGAAGCGGTACCCGGTGCTCCGGGGAGGCTCCGGTACGCCCATACGGGGGCATATCGCCTGCAACCCACCACTGTCCCTAATCCTTCTCTTAGTTAGACTAGACATCCCCATTTCCTGCAACCATTTACTTTATGTTTTAGTTTCCATATCGCTAATCATCTTTCTTGCTCTTCTCTGTATACTTTCTAAAGTCTCAATGTTTTGGGTTTTTTGGTATGGTGGTGAGCAAAATCTGGATGCAGTATTCCAAGTGGAGTGTTACCAGTGCAGTATAAAGCAGTACTAGTACTTCATGTGTTCTTGATACTATCCCTCTGTACAGAGGTGGGTTCCTACCAGTTTGCACCTATTCGGTAGAACCGGTTCATCAAATCTACCGAACCGGTTAGAAGAGGTTCCACCAGTGGACCCGGAAAGCAGGCCACACCTACAGAAGAGGCTCCAAAATTTTTTGAAACCCACCACTGGTCCTTGGATATGATTATTCTACACTATCATGCTCATATTTATAAAACTCAGTGCCTCTGTGAAAGGTAAGGATGACTACTGTGTTTGTGGTGCAATCAGCACATTGCATGTGTTGAAGTTGTTTGAACGCAAACCAAAGATGCCTTTTAAAAAACAAGTTTACATCCTATTCTTATCCATGCCAGTGCTGTGTGTGAGGGAATTTAAGGTGGTTCTGACAAGTGTCGTCGGCATCTTCATATCCGGTCACATGGGCGGCAAGCCACTCCCATACAGTCACATGGGTGGCAAGCCACTCCCACAAAGGAGGCCACACCCACAGAGTAGGTTCGAACAATTTTTGAAACCCACCACTGAAGCGGTACTAGTACTTCACGTGTTCTCGATACTATCCCTCTGTAACATTAGAACTACAGAAGAGCAATGTATTAAAACATACCGAGAGATCAATACAAAAAAAAATTCATCACATCACACATATATAAATTAATTCTAAAAATACACACAACCAGGATAGGGGTTTGGTGTTGTTGTTTTTTTGAGACAGCGTAATTTAGTAATGAGAAAAATCACAGTTGTGATTTTTCAGTCAACATCCCACCTTATTCAATAGACAGGCTTTTGAGACGTTTTCATCATTCCTCAAAAGCTGTTAGGCCTGTCAGAGTAGAAATTATAGCAGGGAGGAGAAATAAGTGGGGGGTGAACTTAAGGCAAACACATTTGGGTACCATGTAGCGTGTTCCTGAACTACACACATAAGAATTGCCTAATGGTGTTGTGGTGATGGGCAAAACCATCATCTTCAGCTTACCTTTGTAATACATTAATTAGGGCCCTACTTTATTCAAGCAGCGACCCATTTAAGAAACAAGCCAGCAACCTGTTCAGAAGAAAGCCAAATTCTTAATTTTGAATATACTTTTTTTATTTTCCATTTTCATAACATATAAATCACATGTATACTATTACATAGCCAATATCCTATTGTATTAAGTAGTCATTACATCAATTCCTCTTGTCATCAACGCCCAGAAAGATAAAAACCCATTATTAGCTCTTCTGCTCTCCATACACCTCTTTCTTCTACCTCTCTCCAAAAAGATTCTTTGACTCCTGTTGAATATGGCACCTCTGGCAAATGTTTGTTTTAAAGTTGTTTTGCAAATCAAATGTGCTTCCCTACTGTAACCAATGTTTACTATATATGCTATCTGTTGTAGAATCCACCGGACATGTTCATTGGAAATCCTGTTTTATTCACCAATTCTGGTCATCCACTTAGCAATCTTTTGAGTTCTTTTTTTTTTATAATATACTTTTTTATTTTCCATTTTCATAACATACAATCACATGTATACTATTACATAGCCAGTATCCTATTGTATTAAGTAGTAATTACATCAGTTACTCTTGTCATCAACACCCAGAAAAATAAAAACCCAATATTGGCTCTTCTGCTCTCCATACACCTCTTTCTTCTACCTCTCTCCTACCTCCTTTCTTCCCTCCATCATCCTTTTCTACTCTACTTCCCCTTCCTTTCTCCTTCTCCTCTCTCTTCATTCCACTCCTCCTTATCCTCCTCATCTTCCCCCCTTACCCTCTCTCCTATCTCTCTCTTCCTATCTTTCTTCTCTCTTCTGTTTCCCACTCTTCCTCTCATTCACTTGGTGTATTTCAGTTTCTGAGCAAGAAAGCCAAATTCTTGTGGTGAATTTTGAGATGGATCTTGCGAGGAGATGAACTGATGGGAAGGTTTATCTGGCTTATTCGCTTTTAAAATAAAAAGCAGCGAAGAGCATGAGCAGGAAGAGGTTTTCCAGTCACTGGAATTGAAGGGGTTAATGGCCCTCTGGGAAACCAACATTCAGGAGAGATAGAGTCTTTTTAACAATGCAAATCTAAAACAACAGTGTTATCACAGGGCTTTGGTGAATAAGAGCTGGGCTATTTATACCACTGGGTTTTAAATGATCAAGACTGTGCACCAATGAAAATAGGATCCACTCCTGACTGATTTCCTCTCTAGAACTGTGCATTTGTCTCCACACATTCTTACTTTCCAGTTGAAGACACAGATATGATTTAATGGATCATACATCGGCTAGCCTTTATCGTCCTTAAGGTACTTTTGCCATCATGGACTGAGAATTACTGTATATTCTGGAACGTATTTTATTCACAGGCTTTGAAGTTGCATCCGGCTTGGGAGTCATAGACCATTCCTCTACAGAGTTGATCTAATCATTCTGAAAGACCATCTACCCAGCTTTTTTGTCTGTTAATGGATTCAGATGTCCTGATTAATAACTCATTTACATAGTGATAACGGTATCAGGAGGAGACCCGTCTTTCACTGAAAACTATTGTTTCTCTCAAGACGGAGTGATACCACTGATTGCCTTCTTGTGAAATGTTGAGATGACCTTATAAATTCAGGGCCACTCTTTCCTTGCCGGAGGGTGCTGCTAAAAAACTGATGCCATGTTTGTGAAGGACATCAACCTATGGTTCCTCCCCCCCTCCCCCCCCCTTAGTTCCACCCTGCAGAAGCTCTCGGAAGATTCTGGCTCATCAAAGATGTCGAAGCAGATTGGCAGCCCAGTTGGCTATTTTTACTTGAAATATGTACCATGTCTTGAAATTTTCCTGCAGGTAACAGCACATATCATCTAACATCTGCACAGTTGCGTGACTAACATGTGATTAAAGTACTAAACGTACAGTATATTCCATATGTCATCATCCTCATCCTAAATGAATGCACAGTAGGAGGAAGACTTCTTCATTAAAGGTTATGGGGTGGATCTGCCACATCCTGCAGATAAGGTAGATAAGATGTTTCTGAGTTATCCAATCAAGGGCTGGAAGGTAGTGACTAGTTTGATTTGATTTGATTGATTTGATTTGATTTTATTATATTTATATGCCGCCCTTTTCCCCCGAAGGGAACCCAGGGCGGCTCACAATTCAAATCAGGGAAGGGGGGTACAGACAGAAAATAAAAAGACGAAACATAACAATACATAATTTAAAAACACACAACAGTCATACCATTCGAGACGGGGGCAACAGCTCTTTAGCCCCAGGCCTGTCGGAACAGCCAGGTTTTAAGGGCTTTGCGGAAGGCCTGGAGGGTGGTGAGGGTTCGAATCTCCACGGGGAGTTCGTTCCAGAGGGTCGGAGCAGCCACAGAGAAGGCTCTCCTCCGGGTAGTCGCCAGTCGACACTGGCCAGCGGATGGAATTCGGAGGAGGCCTAATCTGTGGGATCTAATCGGTCTAGTGGAGGTGATTGGCAGCAGGCGGTCTCTCAAGTACCCAGGTCCAATACCATGAAGGGCTTTATAAGTGATGACTAGCGCCTTGAAGCGTATCCGGAGACCAATAGGCAGCCAGTGCAGCTCGCGGAGGATAGTTCAAGCCAGCCAGCTTCTGTTTCTAAGGGAAGACTAGAATCTGGGTCTTTCCACTCCTAATCCAGCACCCTAACCATTAGACCATACTGATGGTCACCAGGGCCGGATTTAGATGAAAAGAGGCCCTGGGCTATTCCACTTATGAGGCCCTTTCACCTCCCATTTTTAAGTTTGTAAATTACATGAGAGACAATAAAATACATCGTTACTGTGATATATATCAATATATATCAATATATATAGCTGGCCTCCCGACGGAGGGCGGCTCTGCTCTGCGGCAAAGGCAGCGAGGCCAGCCGCCTCCCCTGCTGTGCTCAGCTGCCCGGCTCGGCCCCCTCGCCCTCATCTGCCTGGCCGCTGGTGGGCTCCGCGTCGACGGGGCGGCTACTGGGAGCAGCCACGCCTCTCGCCTGACCGCCAGTGCCGGAAACGTGGGCGGGCTCCCCAACTGCCGCGGCGCTGGAACAATCTTAACCAATACATTTTTATGTTTGTTTATTAGTCATATGCGTAGAATTTCTCCTTATTTTCGGTTCATTGTTTTAGTGTTCACTGTTTTTAGAATAGTGTAATTTTAATTTTGCTAACAATTTGAATGTAGGCCCCTCTTGATCTTGAGGCCCTAGGCTGAAGCCTAGTTAGCCTATAGGAAAATCCGGCCCTGCTGAAGAGCCGAGGTGGCGCAGTGGGTAAAGTGCAGTACTGCAGGCCACTTCAGCTGATTGTTATCTGCAGTTCAGCGGTTCAAATCTCACGGGCTCAGGGTTGACTCAGCCTTCCATCCTTCCGAGGTGGGTAAAATGAGGACCCGGATTGTTGTTGGGGGCAATATGCTGACTCTGTAACCACTTAGAGAGGGCTGAAAGCCCTATGAAGCGGTATATAAGTCTAACTGCTATTGCTATTATACAGTAGTACCTTGGTACTCATTGTTAATTGGTTCCAGGAGGCGCAATGAATACCAGAAATGATGAGTACCAAACTATTCTTTTCCATAAGGAATAATGTAGTGAGTCACAAGACAGCCAAAACTAACAAGTTCTAGCTTGAGCGTTGCGTAGCGAACCAACAATAAGTACCAGGACAAAACTTTTCGTGTCAAAATGTGCTGAGTACCAAATTCAACGAATTTCAGAGCAGTTGAGTACCGAGGTACCACTGTATATGGCAAAATATATATATTTCAATATTCATTTTTTTATTTTTAAACATGTATTAAATTAAGTATGCAAATACATAGTTGTAATCTTTGGGAACTGTTGGGCTGGGAATGACATTCCAAGAGGAAAAAGAGCAATTCTGTTGTAATACAATTAGATGCATTTTTCCTCCCAAACGTTGTACTAAATGAAGCTGCAAAGGAATAGGGAACATATGGGAGCTGTTGGCCCATATTAGGGTTCTCCCCTCCTTCCTTTCCTGCAGGCTGATTATAGGTGTGTCTGTTTCTAATGTCTAAATGTTGAATTGGCATCCCAAGCTGTAAATACTTATTCGCACAGTAGCAGATTGCATATTGTATATAGCCGTTTTATAAAGACTTTGTATTATCCTGTGCCAAAAAGATGGCTATGAAAGGTTTGGAAGTTGGAAGGTACAGTGAAAGTAGGAGCCCATGTGCGTTTGATTCAACATGAAGTTCCAATGAAGCTTGTTCTTTGGTAACAAGTCCCATTGGCTTAATCATGAAACCCACTGTTTGGTTTTAGAAAGGGACTTTTAAATATTCTTTTCCAAATGCTCTTTTGCAGTCATCCCCCAGATGACTGGCTCACACTCAAAATGTGTCTTCAGTTTTAGGGGATTTGAACTGCAGAACTGCCGACCTTTCTGGTCGAAAAGCTCAGCGTCTTAGCCACCGAGCCACCGGGTCTCTATGGTATATAGTATCTCTCGCTCTGTTTCCCTGTCCTTTTACCAAATGTCACTAATCAATTGACTAGTCACACACTAGGATGGAGCTAGTAGAGCTGAGGTGGCGCAGTAGTTAAATGCAGCACTGCAGGCTACTTCAGCTGACTGCAGTTCTGCAGTTCGGCTGTTCAAATCTCACCGGCTCAAAGGTTGACTCAGCCTTCCATCCTCCCGAGGTGGGTGAAATGAGGACCCGGATTGTTGTTGGGGGCGATATGCTGACTCTGTAAACCGCTTAGAGAGGGCTGAAAGCCCTATGAAGCGGTATATAAGTCTAACTGCTATTGCTATTGCTAGTAGGATGGAGTCCAGTTCTGATAATTGCTAGACCAGTGGATTTAACTCTAAAATTGCTCTGGTTATATGCATCTTAAACCCGTATGTTTAGAAGAACGCTCAGTTGAAATAGCACAATTCTAGAATAAGCGCTCGACCCACATTCAAGAGCAGTTTGCTGGATGTAGCTGACAGGCATAGAAAGAGGTTTGTGAATCAGCAGGAAAAAGCAGAACTCCCATTTTTCTTACTATACTGTGTAGTTGTCCATCTTGTGACTTCTAGCCCACTGTTATTGAGACGGATCAAAATAAAAGCTTGGGGAAACTGATGGAGAGAGAGAAATGCCAGCTTCGAAAGAACCAAACTCTGAATTGCCCAGACGTATCTGAAAGACAGTACGCGAGGGAGGAAAAGAACGTGCCCCCACCAACCTAAAATACCCAATAAATGTTGATTGAACCTTTGACTGTGGCATTAACTTGAACGGCCAGTGAAATATATCAGATTGCACCCAGGACAGAATTGCCATAGTTTCACATGCTTTAAATGGCCAAGTAATGCTGTAACACCAGAACGCTGAAGGGCATCAGGTATGGATTGAAGACAGTGGTGGGTTTCAATTTTTTGTAGAACCTATTCTGTAGGTGTGGCCTGCCTTGTGGGAGTGGCTTGCCGGCCATGTGACCAGGTGGGAGTGGCTTGCTGGCCATGTGACTGAGTAAGAGTGGCTTGCCAGCCATGTGACTGGCTGGGCGTGGCCAACTTGTAAAATGTGGTGAAACTCAGTTAACAACGCTCTTGCTTAGCAACCAAAATGTTGGGTCAGAAACTCTGGCATTTGAAGCATGCAAGTCTTAAAGCTGTCAAGTTACAAGACCCTTGCAGCCCTAACCCTTTAGATAAAAAACCCCAGGGGTGTTCAAACTTGACAGCTTTTAGACTTGTGGACTTAAACTCCCAGAATTCCTTCTCCAGTCATGTTGGCTCAGGAACTCTGGCATTGAAGTGTGCAAGTCTTAAAGCTGTCAAGTTACAAGACCTTTGCACCCCTAACCCTTTAGAAAAAAAAAACACCCCAGGAGTGTTCAAACTTGACAGCTTTAAGACTTGTGGACTTCAACTCCCAGAATTCCCCCCCTCGCTCTTCGGGGGGAGGGAGCTGGAACCAGTTCTAAACAGCACTGTGGATTTGTGGAACCTCTTCTATAGAAGAGGTTAGAACTGGCAGGAACCCACCCCTGATTGAAGAGGAGATGAAGGTAGCATTTTGAACTCGTGGCATTGAAAAGAGCGTGGGTGCAAATAGACAAAGGCCTTCATTCCTGCCTGTTTGGCCCCAACGTAGAGCTAATGAGTAGAGATCAGTGTTTTTCAACCTTGGCAACTTATAAAATGTATGGACTTCAACTCCCGGGATTCCCCGGGAGTTGAAGCCGATGCATTTTAAAAGTTGCCAAGGTTGAGAAACATTGCAGTCCTTCACTGAGTAATTCAGGGCTATATCATCTAATTGAAGATTTGTGTTACCTGATGCATTGGTTTCACGATTGAGAGAACTCGCTTAGGGCATTTATGCGATTCCTTTCCTCCAGGCATTTTTAGGAGGCCTTAAACCCATTATTTTATTAGTCCTTTCCTCAAAGAGAACTGGGAGCTTACGTAATCCTGGGAGGTAATGCTGTGTATTTTCTTTGTAACGTATTGTTCATTTGTTTTCTGCCCATCATCTTGGCAAGCCTTTGCATTAGTGTGTGGTTTACGAACGCCTTACATAAAGAACTAGTAGTAAGCATACCCTCTTATTAGTCAGCATCACGGATTTCACTAGCTCAGCAATCTAAGAAGACATTTTAAAAACAAGCACTGTCAAATCAGTTCCCTGCAATTATTTGTTTACTTGCTAAATTTATATCCCAGCTTTGTTTTGTAAATCTAAGATGGTGTACATAATGCTTTCTTCTCCTGTTTTCATACAAAAGCAAAAAAAGATGATGTGGTTGCACTGAAACGGTATCCCGAAGTCACCCGGCTACCATCTGTTTTGTAGGACAGGGCCCTCCAAATTGGCAACTTTAAGATGT
The DNA here is from genome assembly GCF_051295495.1 of Thamnophis sirtalis. Lineage (NCBI taxonomy): Eukaryota > Metazoa > Chordata > Lepidosauria > Squamata > Natricidae > Thamnophis > Thamnophis sirtalis. The sequence continues at coordinate 172,631,932 of NW_028261382.1, forward strand.
GTGGACTTCAATTCCCAGAGTTCCCCAGCCAGCATGACTGGTTGAGGAATTCTGGAAAATGAAGTCCACGGGTCTTAAAAGTTGCCTTCCAAATTGGTAACTTTTAAGATGTGTGGACTTCAATTCCCAGAGTTCCCCAGCCAGCATGACTGGTTGAGGAATTCTGGGAATTGAAGTCCACAGGTCTTAAAAGTTGCTCTCCAAATTGGTAACTTTTAAGATGTGTGGACTTCAATTCCCAGAGTTCCCTAGCCAGCATGACTGGTTGAGGAATTCTGGGAATTGAAGTCCACGGGTCTTAAAAGTTGCTCTCCAAATTGGTAACTTTTAAGATGTGTGGACTTCAATTCCCAGAGTTCCCTAGCCAGCATGACTGGTTGAGGAATTCTGGAAAATGAAGTCCACAGGTCTTAAAAGTTGCTCTCCAAATCGGTTACTTTAAGATGTAGGACAACTGGAATTCAGTTTATTTACGTCTATATCTTAAGAAATTCCAACAAAACTTTGGGAAGAACTGCAATATGTCCTAAACACAGGGGTGTCAAATTTGATTTCATCGCGGGCTACATCGGGGTTGTGTTTGACCTCGTGGGGGCGTGGCCAGCTCAACGTCACTCCTGTCGGGGGGGGGCACCTGTGGTGACCTGAATGCTCTGCCAGCGAAAACAGGCTCCCGAGCTCCGTTTCCGGTTGCCACGGACTCCTGCAAACTTCTGCCAGAGAAAACTGAGCTTGTGTTTTCACTGGCAGAGGGTTGCAAGAGCCTGTGGCAGCCAGAAACGGAGCTTAAGGGCCCATTTTCTCTGCCAGAAGCATTGCAGGCCAGTCCTTCGCTGTTTCCCCGGGCGGCTCCCCCGGGCCAGATCTGGCCCCCGGGCCTTGAGTTTGACAAACGTATAAGATGATCTACTCACCTTCTTAATCTGACTGTCTCCTTGTGCTACTGGGAGTGAAGAATTAATGATGAAGAAACAGAGTTTCTAAATGAGAAAAGCTTTCCCTTTTCTGCAATCTATTTCCCTCCCCCTTTTTCTGAAGAAATCAAATAGGGAGAGAAGATTCTGAAAGGAGACTCTTGTACTGTAATGCAATGGCTAAGCTTGATTTCCTAAGGACTAAAGGAGAAAGGGAAGGAAGAAGACATCTCAAATAGAGGTGTCACCTTTCTCTGTCTGGCATTTTCCAATTTTGTTTTCCCCCCCGCTCTTCCTGGTATAGCTTGGAATCTGAACCTTCAACCCCAGCATCTCCAGAAAAAGCTTAAGTGGCTAAAGAAAACTAAACATGCCAAATTTCCATCATTCCATCATGAGGTTTTTTTTTAAGAAGGCTGAATAGAATTTGGTAGCTGTTCTACTGGTTCCACCACAAAACCGCGGACGACAAAATCGCGGTCGACGAAAGCGCGTATGTGACGTCATCACAGCGCGACGAAAAAGATCGAAAAATGTAAAAATAAAGCTAAAAACTTACCCTAACCCCCCCAAACCTAACCCTAAACCTAACCCTAATCCTTAACCTAACCCTAAACCTAACCCTTAACGTAACGAAAAACCTAACGCTAACCCTTAACCTAACGCTAAACGTAACGCTAACCCTAACCCTAACCCTAACCCTTAACCTAACCCTAACCCTAACCCTTAACCTAACCCTAACCCTAACCCTAACCCTTAACCTAACCCTTACCTTTATGTGAATCGGCTTGCTGTAATTTATTTTTTATTTCAATTTTTCGATCTTTTTCGTCGCGTTGTGATGACATCACATACGCGATTTCGCTTTTGTGGAACGCGCTTTTGACGGGTCACGGTTCTACTGAGGACAGTCCTGTTTCAAGACCAGTCAGTGGACAGGCCTCTATCTGAAGGCTTCCTCTGCCTGGAAGGTTCTTCAAATCTAGTTGGGAGATCTAGAACCCTAACAAGAGAGAGCAGGGTCCTTAAGTTAACTATTAACAGTGAAGCGCGTAACTAGCAGGTCATAGTCTTCTGCATTTATAGTAAGGGGTGTCGTACTTTGTTTAATTCATAGTAATTATTTCTAAATTGAAGTCATTGGGATCAACGCAAGTACATTTCATGGAAATGCATTCAATTTTTGTGGGAATCCGTTTTCGACTCTTGGGAATGCGACCTAAATTGATCGCTCTGAGCTATCGGTGTGGGGACTGAATTAGCCTTTCTGACGTGGCTCATCAGTTGCCATCTCTACTTCCTGATTCAATCAGAAAAGGTCCTAAGCATCAGGAGGCACACGGACAAATGACCGTGCTTTAGAGTGAGACAATGTGTTGACCGCTGATAATCTTAAAAGCAAGATAAATTGTTGTATGAGTCTGAACTTAAGGCCTTCTTCTCTCCCATGGGTAAATTATGGGTTCTCCACCTTTTCTTCTGAATGCAAATATTCAGGAACATCACAGAAATAGCAACCTTGTGTTTTTGAATGCTGGTCCTTTCTGAAACCACTCAAGCGATGAACAAAATAATAGTATCTGCAGGGGAACCCAAAGACTTGTCAGAGTTTAACACCCACTCACAAACCAGGAGCATCTCAGAGAACACAATGTATGCAGTGGTTCCAAAATTATGATTTATGCCTGGCTGGGGCGGGGTGGGGGAGAGAACAAATACACTGGAATGAGTGGACATTTGAGAGGAACATTTTCCCCCCAGTTATTATTTGGAAGGGTCTAGATAATCTTTGGTTTGCAAGTTTTCGCCTGTTCTCACCTAGGCTCCCCAAGAGCCTGAAGCAAACTCCTTGTCCCAACAAAAAACCCCTTTGATTAATTTACTGTGAATTCTGCTCATTCACATCCAGCAAAGTCTTTCAAGGGAGGATTTACAGTCACAGACCTTATCTGGCTTGGAGAGCTGCCAGGCCGATATCTGCAAAACGTGGCAAGGAGTCTCGGAAAGTCACGAACCAATTAAACAAACTAATGGTCTCCTGCAAACTCCACTCCCCTTTCGCTCCTCTTTTATTTCCTCTGGGAGGGGCCATTCACCATCCACCTGTGGCCTTACTCCCAAGTCGACCCTTGTTCCTTAGCTGTTCCCTTTGTCTGGCAACTCTGTGCATGCGCACACTGGGAACAGGCTCCAGCTGTTCGTCTGCCTCATTGATGTCTGCCTCTGAAGGCAGCTGATAACTGGCGTACGGCTCTGGCCCCCTTTCTGCCTCCGATACAGAGCCCTCATCAGAGCCTTCCCCAGACTCCAGGACTGGCCCATGTTCCTCCCCAACCTCCTCACTGTCCGAATCTCCTGCCAGTTCAGCTGGCCACTGGTGGGCCATAACATCTCCTTTCCAGATGTTCCGTGATCACCAGAAATAAAGGAATGACGGGGAAGCCTGACTACGCAGCGAACAGCTGTATTCACAGGACACAATGAACCATCTTTTAACAGAGTGTGTGAATCCAAGCAGTGTGGTTAGTTCATGCTTCAGCGTATCCTACAAACTCCTACATAGAGCCGAGGTGGCGCAGTGGTTAAATGCAGCACTGCAGGCTACTTCAGCTGACTGCTATCTGCAGTTCTGCAGTTCAAATCTCACCAGCTCAGGGTTGACTCAGCCTGCCATCCTTCCGAGGTGGGTAAAATGAGGACCTGGATTGTTGTTGGGGGGGCGATATGCTGACTCTGTAAACCGCTTAGAGAGGGCTGAAAGCCCTATGAAGCGGTATAGAAGTCTAACTGCTATTGCTAAACTCTGAATGTTTTATGGTACCACGTGAACATACTTTAACTGGATGAATGTAAGAGCCCATGTCAGTTATATGAATTGGAGTAGGAATTGTGTGCAGGAATAGCACATTGAATTGGGTGTCTGAATGTGTTCATGTGATTGAAAAACCAGTGTATTGCAATTACAGTAGAGACCCCTCCTCCCAAGACACTTGCATGGCATCAAAAAACATACTCATACAGTTCTGTAAACTGGTTTTATTAGTGTAATCCAAAAAGATTCTTTGATTCCTGTTGAATATGGCACCTCTGGCAAATGTTCGTTTTAAAGTTGTTTTGCAAATCAAATGTGCTTCCCTACTGTAGCCAATGTTTACTATATATGCTATCTGTTGTAGAATCCACGGGACATATTCATTGGAAATCCTGTTTTATGCACCAATTCTGGTCATCCACTTAGCAATCTTTTGAGTTCTTTTTTTATTTTATAATATACTTTTTTATTTTCCATTTTCATAACATACAATCACATGTATACTATTACATAGCCAGTATCCTATTGTATTAAGTAGTAATTACATCAGTTCCTCTTGTCATCAACACCCAAAAAAATAAAAACCCATTATTAGCTCTTCTGTTCTCCATACACCTCTTTCTTCTACCTTTCTCCTACCTCCTTTCTTCCCTCCATCATCCTTTTCTACTCTATTTCCCCTTCCTTTCTCCTTCTCCTCTCTCTTCATTCCACTCCTCCTTATCCTCCTCATCTTCCCCCCTTACCCTCTCTATCCCTCTCTTCCTATCTTTCTTCTCTCCTCTGTTTCCCACTCTTCCTCTCATTGGTGTATTTCCGCAATCTTTTGAGTTCTTGAAGGCCTAATACAGGTAATCCTCAAGTTACAACCACAATTGAGCCCAAAATTTAGGTTGCTAAGTGAAACCTTTGTTAAGTAAGTTCCTGCCACAGTTGTTAAGTGAATCATTTGCATTTGTTAAGTTAGGGACACGGTTGTTAAGTGAATCTGGCTTCTCCCATTGACATTGCTCTTCAGAAGGTTGCAAAAGGAGATCACATGACTCCAGGACAATAATAAATATGAATTAGACGCCAAGCATCCAGATTTTGATCACACGACCATGAGGATGCTGCAACGGCCGCAAGCGTGAA